>NC_065920.1:30283303-30359480 GCF_024586455.1 Bactrocera neohumeralis
GTTCTGCCGCCTGTTTTGATTGCAGCTTCTCGACGTCGAACCTTCCTTTTGTTTGCTGACGTGCGTTTTTTGCTGCGCAGAGGCGGGTGCGTATATTGGTTGCTTCAAGATAGTGGTCCGAGTTTATGTTGGGACCTCGTAGCGTACGCACGTCTAAAATATTGAAAATGTGTCTTCCGTCTATCACAACATGATCGATCTGCTTGGTGTCTTTTCTATTCGGAGACAGAGAGGTAGCTTCGGGCCCGGGAGAAGTCGATCAGTCTCAACCTGTTTGGGCTGTTTTATCTGGGAGTCTGAATTTACTGAACGTTACGCCAAAGATTTTGACATCGTTCTTCGCTTTGATGCGGAATGTGGCTAGACGTTTATCCACCTGGATGAATGACAGGGCTCGTCGACGGAATCTCCCCCCCTACGAATACCACACCGAATTTGCGCTCCTTTATATGGCTACTGAAGCAAATGGACCTACATTCTAAGTGCATGGCCTTAACTCGTTATCCTTAGTGCGTTTGCCATGGTCTTCTTGAAAAGGGGGGTCTCTTATCCAAGGCTGTTTGGACTTTTTCATTGGGGGATTTTTACGTGGCAGGTGCCAAACCCAGTGTACAACCCTGTGTATGGGATGTTTCGCCTTCTCACCTTAGCTCGGCTTCAAACGGTTGAAATCAAAAAACCATGTCAAAGCCGCTCAAAAATCACATTAATTTTGTCTATAATCATGGCTTGAGGAGATTACATGTGAACATCCATCGAAAATGACCGGAATTGTGGAAGAAAAAATAACAGATTTTACACGCTGAAAATACACCATCGCATAGGACTACGATTTTGACCGAACTAAAAGTCAAAAAGGCAATGAATACGATCGCACAACCAGCGTATTCAACAGATTTGGCTGAAATTGGCGATCCATGGAACCCGTTTCCACTCGATCGAAGAAATAATACAAAATTCGCGAAGCATACGTGGTTTTAGTTTACAATCATAAAGTCTTCACTACTTCAATACAAAAATTGTATTTGCTTTAACGAACTTGAAGGAAACTCTATTAAAATGAAATGAAGCAAGTAACAAAATAGTTTCACTGTTAAATTGCATTCACAGCTTCACAAGCTATGAAAAAATCTAAAAGCAACCTTGCAGTAGAAGCAAAGAATTGAATGAAATACATAACATACACATATAACATAACACAATTTGTTTTCCCTTGCATTAGAGTTGAAAAATTCACAAATTCGATAATATTCCAGAAAGTAATTTGCTATTTCGCCATGTTTCGACATAAAGCAGGTCAGTTGCCACCACCGGTGCACTACTGTGGTGAAGGCAACGGAACGGAGCAAGTAATAACAGCAGGAATTCCGCAAGTGTGAACGGCTTCCATTGGCAATGTCTGCAGAAATTCAGATCATAACTGCGCTGATTAATATTTCGCCGCGCTCTAGTTGATGCAAAAAATATCGCCATAAAATTTGCATATTTCCATCTGTCATTTAGAGCTACAAATATTTGTATATACTAATATATATTAATTCGAAGCTATTTGGCAGCCTTATTTCGACATGCGGCCGCAATATGTGGTTAAGCGCCCTAAAGTATGTTTACATTTTATCGCGCTCATCTATTAGATTTCTCCTTTTAGATGCTGAAGCTTTAGATTCGCTTTGCAAATGAAGCAACAATCATAAAATTCTTGTATGCCCACACCCCAGCCGCTATACCCCATAACGCCACGACAGCTCTCACTTCAGCTCCTACCATCACCATGTGGGGGGCTGTCAGTGACACCAACGTTAGCGGTTATTAGAAATGTGAGTGTTTTCATATTAGTATTTACAGTAGTCCGGGTTATTGCTTTTGTTGGCATTTGTGGCTCGATTTGCTACGCTTTTTGTCGTAATTTGTTAGAGTCGTTGTAGATTTAAGCGCCACATTTCATACTCAGTCACAAGCACACACACACAAGTGCACACGCTCTGTACTCTTCATATATACAGCAATAAACTTGAGTGTTGGTCTAACCGAATTTGCATGAACACCACATTTGTTCGCTGCTATGCGCGTAGTTTCCTACTAATTTTTGCATGCACGTATGCACAGTGTAAGCGTGTAGAGGATAGTTAGATGCATACTTGTGCGGTGTTATGTGTGTGAGCTCCATTTGGCCACCTCCTTTGACTGTGCTACTGAAATTTGTTGGCGCAAATTTTGCGGCATTTTATTACATTTATTTCTGGGTGTGTGTGTGTGTGAGTCCATTTGCTGTCCTTTTATTTCTGCTTTTGTTGCGGTCGTGTTTGTGTTTTTGTTTGTTATGCAAAAATTATGAAAACACGCAAACATTTCTAGATTTATTACAATGCATATTTTTCGCGCAGCTTCTACAAAAGAGTCTATGTAGATTTTTTATAGCTTTTTAGATGATAACGAACTCAGATATACGACAATATTTGTGCAGAATTTTTAATATTCAGCTGAAGTATAAAACACTAAAGAGTCCAATGAATATTAAAAATAAATATATATTTTTACGCGCAGTGCGCAGGGTGAATCTCATACTATTTATTTATTTTTTTAACATGTGGCATGACGATACTTTCGCAATTTTTTTTGTGTAGAAACTCTGTAACAATAGAATAGAATTAAAATTTCGAAAACAGTTCCTGCTTATCAAAAAATTGTACTTAGAATACGTGACCTAGCAGGAGAGATTTGTATTAAAAAAAATGTAGTGAAAATTAACCTGGAAACCCGTGCACATCTATGTACATATATTTGTTTTTTCTGTACATTAGAAAATAATACAAGTATGATAAAGAGTAGGGTTCCTTATTTAAAAAAAAAAAAAAAAAAAAACTTTATCTTCGCACCAATACGTCCACAAAATCACTAAATATCACAACAGATTATTTCTCAGAATAACAAGACTCAAAATTATTTGTCTACAGAACCTGAAGCAATTACCAACACAACTACAAGCAAATTGCAAAGCGTATATGAATTAATAACAAATTTTTGTATCGTTAGTGTCGAGGGAGCCACCAGAGGACAAGTCTAGTATAAAGGGACGCCAAACTAATTCCAGTGTGAGAGCGCCACATTTTTCTATAAAATTTTCGCCCCGGGCGCAACATCTTGGGGGGCGGCAAAACGATCTTCGCTGTTTTTTAATATTCAGAAAAATACTTCAACAAATTTTTTAAAAAATTTATTATAAAAGTTAAAGAGTTGTACACTAACAATGTAGTAATCTGAATAACAATGAAAAATATTGATTTTTACTCGAATACTATTCAGTCTTTGAATTTGTCTTATATCTTTTCGCTTATATCTTTCTCAAAAATAGTGATAGAACTTAAAGATGAACTTTTCTAGCTTTGTCTAGCGTCGTATCACTCTCACAGTTACCCTATGCTTTGAATGTAATAAATACTTTTATTTCTCCAAATTTTCAAAATTGGTATATAAAAACTCCAATTCGGGCAAAAATTCCTGCAAATTGTGTCAAAAGTGTACAAAATATATGGCGAAAATGGGTTGTTTCAATGGCTTTGAATAAGATGTCTTGTAAATTTACTATGAATTTATTCAAAAACCATATTGTGAGAATTTTGGAACTTCAGAATTTGCGTGGCTTCTAGTTTCTGATTTTTATATACTTAATATCGAAAATATTTTGTAAAAATTTACTTTTGTTCGAACCACCTCATGAAACTTGTGTGTAGGTAGATAAAGGGGAGCGGCAGAACAATCTTGGCCCCGGGCGCCAGAAGTTTTAGCTACGGCACTGAGAGTACATATTCTTCTTTTTCTTAATTGGCGTAGACACCGCTTCCGCGATTATAGCCGAGTTAACAACAGCGCCCCAGTCGTTTCTTCTTTTCGCTACGTGGCTCCAATTTGCAATTCCAAGCGTAGCCAGGTCCTTCTCCTCTTGGTCCTTCCAAGGGAGTGGAGGTCTTCCTCTTCCACTGCTTCCCCCGGCGGTACTGCGTCGAATACTTTCAGAGCTGGAGTGTTTTCGTCTATTCGGACAGCATGACCTAGCCAGCGTAGCCGCTGTCTTTTAATTCGCTGAACTATGTCAATGTCGTCGTATATCTCGTACAGCTCATCGTTCCATCGAATGCGATATTCGCCGTGGCCAATGCACAAAGGACCATTAATCATTCGCAGAACTTTTCTCTCGAAAACTCGCAACGTCGACTCATCCGTTGTTGACATCGTCCAAGGCTCTGCACCATATAGCAGGACGGGAATTATGAGCGACTTATAGAGTTTGGTTTTTGTTTGTCGAGAGAGGACTTTGCTTCTCAATTGCCTACTCAGTCCGAAGTAGCACCTGTTGGCAAAAGTTATCCTGCGTTGGATTTCCAGGCTGACATTGTTGGTGGTGTTTACGCTGGTTCCAAGATAGACGAAATTATCTACGACTTCAAAGTTGTGACTGTCAACAGTGACGTGGAAGCCAAGTCGCGAGTGCGACGACTGTTTGCTTGATGACAGGATATATTTCGTCTTGCCCTCGTTCACCACCAGATCCATTTGCTTAGCTTCCTTGTCCAGTCTGGAGAAAGCAGTACTAACGGCGCGGGTGTTGAAACCGAAGATATCAATATCATCAGCATACGCCAGCAGCTGTACACTCTTATAAAAGATTGTACCTGCTCGATTAAGTTCAGCAGCTCGGATTATTTTCTCCAGCAGCAGGTTGAAGAAGTCGCACGATAGGAAGTCACCCTGTTTTAAACCTCATTTGGTATCGAACGGCTCGGAGAGGTCCTTCCCGATTCTGACGGAGCTTTTGGTATTGCTAAACGTCAGTTTACACAGCCGTATTACTTTTGCGGGGATACCAAATTCAGACATCGCGGCATAAAGGCAGCTCCTTTTCGTGCTGTCGAAAGCAGCTTTGAAATCGACGAAGAGGTGGTGTGTGTCGATTCTTCTTTCACGGGTCTTTTGCAAGATTTCGCGCATGGTGAATATTTGGTCAGTTCTTGATTTGCCAGGTCTAAAGCCACACTGATTAGGTCCAATCAGTTTGTTGACGGTGGGCTTTAATCTTTCACACAATACGCTTTATAGAACCTTATATGCGATGTTGAGGGGCTAATCCCACAGTAGTTGGCGCAGATTGTGGGGTCACCCTTTTTTATGGATTGGGCATAGCACACTTAAATTCCAATCGTTGGGCATTCTTTCATCCGACCATATTTTACAAAGAAGCTGATGCATGACCCCTATCAGTTCTTTGCCGCCGTTTTGAATAGCTCGGCCGGTAATCCATCGGCACCGGCTGCTTTGTACATATTACGAATCGCATTAAGAGGTTACGTTATCGTAATAACAATACTTACCAGTAAAAAAATAGTTTATCAACGAATATCAAGAGAAAAATTAAGTATCGTTGTAAAGAGAAGCTCAAAGCTTGCGGCCTTAATTTTTCTCTCTTTACTTTCAAACTTTTCGTTGAAAACATTATACGTAAAATATGCCTTATATTGTAAATTTTTGTTAATTTTTTATATTATTCCGAAGAGCTTTCGATTCTCTTAAATTACGGTTATAAAGTATATGCCCACTGGGTGAGATAACTTCCTTAAAGTCTTATGTGTTTCAAAGCGCTGCCATGAAAGCTGTGCCTTTATAGCTTTAATAACAGTAAACTTAATTTTACTTGAATATACGTTAACATAATGCTCTCTTGCTTGTGGACTGTAAGCTAGTAAGCTTTTTACATCTGTTAAGTAAAAGCAGACACTGTTTAAAATACTCAGTTAATTTTGTTATAAAACAATATAACAGTTGGAACACGACACCACACTATAATTTCCCATAAGTTTAAACAGCTGAAGCTTCTTATACCTGGACTACAGCCATATTATATCACGATATATACTATAAAGTTCTGTAACTCCATAAAACCTTTTCTACAAATTTATAAATATAAAGATTTTAGCTCCTCTGCATAACTTTCATTGCATTGACCTAAAAGGAAGAGAACACAGGTAAACTTTTTCTGGGAATGTAGCCGAATTATAGTTTGCAGAGTTGAACTTTTACCATAACAGGCTACGAGCTTTGTTATAGCTTATAAAGCTTAATAATTATATTTTTAAAATAAATAATGTCGTTCATATTTTTTAATCAAACAAAATTCGACATAATCGAAGATTTCACCATAATTTGAGTGAAATATAACTAGGAGTTAAACTACTGTAAACCAAACTAATATAAATTACTATAAAAAAATATAAGAAGCAAAGACACTTTTGCATGAAAGTGTGCATATTCGGTTTTATGGGGAATCTAATGCAAATAAAACAAAATGTATATTCATAATTTTATAGTAGTTATACTTCGTATAGCTATACTATGTTATGCCATCAATACAATATATTATGGCTTATTATTTCAGTAAAACAGAAAAATTTCTTAAAATAAATGTTGCTTAATTTAAATCGTTCACTTTCCCTGACAGCTAAATGCTATCGTAGTCCGATCTAAACAACATTTTCAGAGATTATGGCGATGCCTTGGATAACAAGCAATGTCAAATTTCATTAAAGGATATTGGTAAATAAAATAGTTTTCCGTACAATGGCTTGAGTTTTATCGTTCACTTTGTATTACAGCTATGTATGTATATGCTATCATGCTCCAATTTCGGCGGTTCCCACAAATAAGCAGTTGCTTGAGGAGAAAAGGACGTGTGCAAAATTTCAGATCAGAAGAATATGGCTAAATCAACTCAGCTCGTCACTCAAATCATATATACAAGTACATATGTCCATTTTAGACTGGATTGAAATAAACGAATGCACTTTTTTCACTCTGAAAAATTTGTTGGTAGACACCTTTAAGGAAGGCTCCCAAGTATGAGCTTTTTATTGATGGTCCTCCGGCTAACAAAAAACTAAACTAATTACAAAAGAAAAACATTTTTTGAAAAATGTATAAATCGCTTCCTTCTATTTCAAAAAATATTTAATTTTTTAGATTTTGTAAGTAATTGAAAAATCTTCAAATCGGGTTCAAAAGGATTTTTTCTTAAATCTATTTGTGTAAAAGATATTGATGGTTAAACGTTTATTATTTTAAGGAAAAACACTTTTTTCTTTAACAAAGTTATAACTGAATGGAAAACCATTATATTAAATGAGTTTTGCAATGTCAAAAAATAATAAAAAAAAAAACATTTTAAACGAATAAAAAACTAAGTAGCAATTTTCCATAGCAGTAAATTCCGATTTATAATTTCATAATACAGTTTAATTAAAATAATCAGAATATAACCGTTAATATCTTTTAATCGGTTAGATTTGCAAAAAAAAAAGCGGTATACACCTTTTTTTGGAAGAGTATTCAGTTTCTTCGCTTTCTAATAGTTGGGAGCGACATACAAATTTGTCTATCAGATAATAAGAAAAATATATAAAATGGTTATACGGAAGACCCTACCGTTACAACTAATAGCTCATATTTGGAGAGTCATTCTTAAAGGTGTCCATCAACCTGCTAAGGTTTTGTGATCCTTTTGTGATCAAGAAGCTACTCACCACCGGAACCAGCGATTTCGGGCCACTATAACTGAACGATAAAAATCACGTATTTGTATAGAACTTTAGCACACTATACCATACACGCCGATGTCAAAAAATCGGACCGATTAAAGCCGAGATAACATTATTCTCTAAAGTTATTGTTGTTCCTTCAAAAGCAACCTTAATTCGAATAAAAGAACTAACAAGACGTTTTCCATTGGAAAAAAAAAATGGAGGAGTACGTTACAGATACAGTTAAACGAATAGTTGAATTGGACCTGTGAAAGATGTTAAAGATTTAATTTTTTTCATTCACAGCCTAGCACGCACAACCTCTAAAATCATTAGTTTCAGCTTATTTGTTGTGGTTTTTTGCTTGAATACTTTATTACATCAGGTGGGGGCCAAATTACTAAAGCACTTATACAGGAGCAATATCTGTACTATTCCGTATATTGCAAGGCCTAAACATCACATAGGTATACACAAGCGTTCAATCAGCTAGTATTTAAGAAAAAAACTTTGCATATACGGACAGACATACCAAGGCAACTAGCTAAAAATATTTTGCATTGGGCCTTATGTCGTTGCATGCGGCAGCTGGTAGCATATTAGACAAAGCAATGGTGAAATTTGAAAGTATTCGGAAATAGTGTGCACGAATACCAGAGCATTCTCACATATGCATAATGCATTAGAGAAAAACCAAAACGCTGTGGTGCACTTGTCGACCGAGCGAGTCAAATAAAATGCGTGGAACCACAGGCGGCAACTAGTAGGAAATCTAACGATGCTAACGATTGCAGCAAAGTCTGCTGACGCCGAAGTGTGTGTGTATGTTAGCAAGCGGGGATGGCATGTACGCCAGATTGAATTCTCTTGTAATTGATGTTGCAAACATTTGCTTTTATTTCTTTTATTTCAGCTTTGCTGCGGAGTTGCGGTCAACACGAATAAACACCATAACTTCAACAAAAACTATAAGCGCTTTTATGGGTAGATCTGAGCAAAGACAACGTAAAACGCATCCTTTATTTTAATTGCTTGGCAATTTTCAAAAGAAAACAACGCAGATTCTCAGCTAAATCACAGATGAAATCAAATAAAACGTTGCCGACATTTGTAGTATTGAATGCACGTTGCGCATACGACGTGTCGACCCCGAACGGCACATAGAGCAAAACAAAAGGCTGGAGCGGGCGACTACGTGAGCACGTGAAATTTTCGGCGCGCTAACAGTACGATTGTTGAGCGGGCGTGATGGTTTAGAGAAAAGTGTGTAGGGCGATTTGAAAATGTGCGGAAAGAGCGGCGCTGCCACCGAGCAACTGCTACAAGTTCACTGGATCACAAAGTGCAGGAGAAATCATTGCAATTTATAACAACTTATCGATGTCATCAATCACTAGCCTCCACTGCACGCAACGGACTGATAAACTAACTCAAGAAGTGCGCTTGAATACAAGTTCGGTTGCAGAAGGGTGGGAGTGCCTTACATATACATTCACATGTGTGCGAGTAAGTGAATAACATTCGTAAATAGTTAGCGGAAGCAGACGCAAACTATATAAAGGATTCTGTGCAAGAGTATATACTCACATCTTACTCGTACACACGCCAGTACGCATATGTATAAGCAAACTGATACTAATGTTTTTGCAGATAAATAACTTTATTAACACCCTACAGTGTACGTAATCTGGAGTAAATGGACGTTAAATTAAAGTGAAATTGGAAATTGCGCATTTACGGATTCATGTAGTTGGGGTAAGATTTCACTGTATTGCTTTTAGTTAGTCTGAAAGAGCACGAATGGTGGAATCCTGTAACCCTGTAATGATATTCTATCATAGAAGCTTCGCCAGCATCAAATATTAATTAATATTTCAATGATGGACGTGAAATTTCCAGAAGTTCATTAATTTGTATTACAACTACGGCATCCATACCAGCTTAATTTTTATTTTATTATCGAAAGCTATATTTACGAAAGTTTTGAGAATGTTTCTGTGCAGAAAAACTTTTTATCAGCACTTGACCATTAACTCTAGATCTGAAAACATAAAAAAATCTATTAATATTTGCAAATTTATTTTTGGACAGAACCTAGACAAAATCGAGACACCGAACGTAACAATATAGCCTACCTTATAAAGGAACAATGAAACCTAACGCGCAAAACTGCATGGGACTAGTTCTTCTCACAACGAGACTAGTGTATGCTATGAGTCTAGTTCACCTCTCAGCCCGACCAGTCTTATTACTATCGTACTAGTCGATTTTATTGAATGACAGTTAGCAGTATAATACCGGAAAATATAAGTAAAATCCTTGTTTTGTGGCATGTGCAGTTGATTGGGAAGCGGGAGAGTTTAGTAAAACAGAAACTCCACATAATACCCAACCGTATGGTCATTTATATTAATTTAATTTTCTTTTTGCATAAGTAAGGTTATTGAAATTTATAGTTTCGACTAAAATTTATTTCCTCACTCACACATGTTTATTTAATCTTGCTCGTTTGGTATGCAATACGCTTTCGGTGCTTGCAATATTAATAGGCAATAATAAGTAAATTGCTGCATATGAGCAGCTTTCTACTTTAATTTCATTAATTAAGAGCGTTGTAAATGCATACCCAATTCCTTTGGAGTACTACGAAGTGATTTTGTGCCAGTGCAAAATGTCAATTAAGCGAAATAGTTTATGTGGAAATATTAACATTCATATCTATTAACTATTGGAAGTGCATAATGTTAAATTTATTGGTTACTGTGGGTAAGTAATATCTAATTTTGGTGATTTGATTAATTAAATGTTCATAAGAAGATAGTGAAACTTACTAATGCCCGTTGGGTGTTTTTGGCAAGGGATTCTCGACATACTTTTCCATTCTTAAAGATGTTTGTTAAAAGCAGCTAATATTCACTTAAAGGGTTATTCTGGTTTAGAAATTCGAAAAAATCGATTTTTTTGCATATTTTTATAGTATAACACTTCAAGAAAATGACTCTAGGAGGGTTTTTCAAAATTCAAATTATTTTCCGAGTTACTGCTCATTTTGTGACACCGACTCTGCCTGCGCGCGACTAGTTCTCAAACTTTAAACTCGTTTTTCTCATAACTACTTTTTTAGAAACGGTGTGTATGATATCTCAATTCTATTCAACCGATTCACATGAGATTTTACACAGAGCTTTCCTATACATTATAGTATCACACTACGTAGAGCTTTCGAAAAAATTTTTTTTTTTTTGTATTTTTAAAAAATTCCCAACCACAAAAAACAAGGAGAATACGAAACTTTTTTTCAAACCTCCACCATTTGTAAAAAAAATTCTTCTTTTCAAAACATTTCGTCTGGCGATAACTACACTTTTACTCTTCACGGGTTTCGCATAAGTTTTAATTTTGGGTCACGGAAAGGATTTATATCCTGCACACCAGGACAAGCCATTGTTTCATCGGTCTCTACTTCGCCGACATGCAGTTTTCTTTTATTTAATTTTTTATACTCTCGCAACAAAGTTGCTAAGGAGAGTTTATATTTTGTTCACATAACGGTTGATTCTTAGATATTTATATTTACCAAAGTGATCAGGTTAACGAGTGAAAAATGGATGTCTGTCTGTCCGTCCGTCCGTCTGTCCGTGCAAGCTGTAACTTGAGTAAAAATTGAGATATCATGATGAAACAAGTACAAGTATTCCTTGGCTCCATAAGAAGGTTAAGTTCGAAGATGGGAAAAATCGGCCTACTGCCACGCCCACAAAATGGCGGAAACCGAAAAGCTATAAAGTGTCATAACTAAGCCATAAATAAAGATATTAAAGTGAAATTTGGCACAAAAGGATCGCATTAGGAAGGGGCATATTTGGACGTAAATTTTTTGGAAAAGTGGGCGTGGCCCCGCCCCCTAATAAGTTTTTGTACATATCTCGGAGACTACTATAGCTATGTCAACCAAACTCTATAGAGTCGTTTCCCTCAAATTTCATATACAGTTCAAAAATGGAAGAAATCGGATAATAACCACGCCCACCTCCCATACAAAGGTAATGTTGAAAATCACTAAAAGTGCTTTAACCGACTAACAAAAAACGTCAGAAACACTAAATTTTACGGAAGAAATTGCAGAAGGAAGCTGCACCCAGGCTTTTTTAAAAATTGAAAATGGGCGTGGCCTCGCCCACTTATGGACCAAAAACCATATCTCAGGAACTACTAGACCGATTTCAATGATTCGGTATATAATATTTTCTTAACACCCCGATGACATGTACGAAATATAGGTGAAATCGGCTCACAACCACGCCTTCTTCCAATATAACGCTATTTTGAAATCCATCTGATGCCTTCTCTGTATAATACGAGTATATACTTACATACATTAGGAACCAATGATGATAGCGGAATAAGACTTTACACAAATACGGTATTTGAAAAATATGTAAATGACGGATAATGAAATCTCGATTATCACTTTATCATGTGAGAGTATAAAATGTTCGGTGACACCCGAACTTAGCCCTCTTACTTGTTTTCTTATATTATTCATATTTTGTATTTTTAGAATATCAATAAAAAAATGTAAAAAAAATGGATAGTCAAAATAATTTTTGATTTTTTTTATCGCGTCAAAAAAAATTCCTAAAATTCGGACTTCTAAACCAGAATACCCCCTTAAGATATTGGTCTCAATGATTAAATTAAGTTAAAAAATTTATAACTGCCGAAATTTCTACGCTTTAATTAATTTAAAAATAGATCATTACTGACAACATTTCTATTAATTTATTATTTAAAAGAGCAGCAAAAAGCTAATCCAACTGTGATTGCATATTGCATATAATAATTTAAATAACATGTTATATCACTCCTTCAAACTTTTTATGTGTGTATGTATATGTATTACAAAATTAATCACAATCGTGTTCTAATATAATACAATAAATATGTAAAGACGCAAAATAGTGTTAACTTCGGTTCCACCAAAGCTATAATACCATTCTCAAACACTAAAAGTATAGAAGAAGATAAAAGAACTGATCTGAGAACTGAGAATTGATCAGTTTGCATGACAGCTATAACCTGTATTGGTCCGTCCAAAAAATACATCAAGGATTGTAGCACTGCCCTGTGTAATACTTTTTGCCGAATGTCGTGAATATATTTCGACAAATCAAAACGTTTTTCATATAAGGACTTGACTCGAATCTGTCAGTTTGTATGACAGCTTGATATTGAAGATATCTTATCAAGTGACAGCATTTTGCATACAAGCACTTGATTCCGATAGTTCGGTTTGTATAACGACTATGTATATGCTATATTGGTCTGATAGGGGTAGTTTCAACAAATTAGCGGCTTTTTGTAGAGAAAAGGGCAATATATTGGGTAGTCGTAATTTGTCAATAGATGTTGTTGCAGTCGCATATTTCCGATGCTGCCAATCACATTGTGTCATACCATATAGTGTCGAAAAGGATTGATTTTAAGCTCATTTACCAAAAAAAAATTTAATTCGGGGAAGTTGAAAACAACTTACAGCTATTCAAAAATGAGTAAATTTAATGAAAACAAGTAAAAAAGACCTAAATTCGGGTGCAACCGAACATTCTACACTCTTGCAACTTACAGGAATCAAAGCCAGGGAAATACTTTAAGATGTAAAATGTCAACCAGAGGATCTTATTCTAAGCAATTTTAAATATACATACGCCATACAGGTATATAACTTATACACTGACCTTCATATATATTTAGCATAAGATTTGTTACGAAAACTAAAATCATTATACAAAGTCATTATACAAAATCAGCCGGATGTTCGGAAATCCTGTTAAAGGTTATATGGGAGCTAGAGAAAGTTTTGCCTCAATTGTATCCATTTTAGGCACAAAGATAAACTGTTACGAGTAAAATACGTTCTGAAATTTTCATTGAGATAACAGTAATATTGGCCGATAAATCCAGCATAAAGTGAACAGGAAGTTCGATAATCTTTATATTGGGTATATTGGGACTCAGGGAAGTATTGACCCGATTCTACCCATTTTAGATACACAGAATTACTACTGCAGGAAAAGGATCCTGTCTCAAAAGTCAACTATAGGTACTGGTGTCCACATATTCGGTACCAAGGGTCTTGAACAGTTTTGCTTGGATTTGAACAATTTCTTGTCCTAAGATGGCATACACTAAAGACTTTATTCGTACAAAGTTTAATCCCATTATACTAATTACTTCTTGCTCTGTGTACTGGAAAGTAAAACTGGAAAACAAGTGAATTTTAAAATTGTGCTATACAGGAAGTAGGCGTTGTTATTGTCCGATTTCACTCATTTTCACAAAGTAACATCGAAATATAAAAATAATGATGCGTTCCAAATGTTATCGAAATCAGTTGGCCGGTCGCGAGATATGGCATTTCACCAAAAGGGGGCGGTGCCACGCCCATTGTCCAATTTTTATCCCGGGCCCTATAAAGCCTTATCATACTATCCCGCACGTTTCGACGTTTCTGGCGCATTTAGTTATTGATTTACCGCGCCTTTGGTAGTTTTGAACAGTACCGTTATATGGAGAGTGAGCCGGGTTTTCATCCGATTTCATTCATTTTCACACTATCAGTAGGATTTCTTGAAATATTGCGCTAATGGAATTTGGTTTTTGTAACTTTTGCGGCTTAACATATTAGGGGGCAGGGCCACAGCCACTTTTTCAAAATTCTTTATCCACAGGTGCCCCTGCTACTGCGTTACCCTGTGCAAAATTACAGTCTTATATCTTAATTAAGTCCTTAGTAATGGCACTCTATAGGTATTCGTTAATGGCGATTAGTGGGCGTGGCAGTGATCCGATTACGGCCATCTACGAACTCGAACTTTTTGTGTATTAAGGAACCCACATACCCACATATCAAGTTTCATCAAGATATCTCAATTTTTACTCAAGTTACAGCTTGCACAGACGAACAGACAGACACTCAACCGGGTTTCAACTTCTCTCGTCACCCTCATCATTTATATATACATATATATATATATATAACCCTATATCTATCTCGATTAGTTTTAGGTAGTAAGTACAACCGTTATGTGAACAAAACTATAATACACTCTGGGCTTGATCCTACTTCGGCTTATCTCATAACCTCCCTGTCTGTTCCAGTCTTGTTTTCTGTGTCGTGTCTTAGTTGTCCGTTGGATTTGTAGTTCTCTTCATTATTTTGGCCGCTACTTCAAACACGGATTCCCACTTATGTGGTGATTCCATTTGATACACTAGGTTCTCTTGGCTTGGGTCTATCCCGAATCCAGTTTTGAAAATTCGCCTTTCTTAGTCATATTTCGCACAATGTCTTAGGAAACATTTAGGTGAAAATTGGCTTCTCCAATAATTAGCAACAAATGAAGTTTTGAATTCTGTGGAAATATGTTGGGTTACTACTTTTGTGTGAATACATTATACATATAAAAGCGAAAGTAAGTTCAAACAGCTTGACTCAAAAAGAATGAAGTATAGTTGTTGAAAAATAGGCGCGATTACTAAATTCGGCAGCATTCCTCAATATATACTTTTTACAACAACAACAACAAAATTTACTTCCTCATCTTTTTCTTAGTTACAAACTGAGTCAACACCTTAATGGTGAGGACTGTATGTCGGAATTTGCAGTAAGAAATTTAGTACTTATTGACACATTAATGATATGTTTTACTTAGGTCTGCTGAAAAATAAACTGAGGTAATTGGCAGATAAATTGGTCCTCATTGAGGTTGAAACTTCATACACGTAACTGACTTGAACCATATTGCTGGAACAAGGTATGATAAAATTATATGTTTACTAACAGAATGGCTGAAAAAAAATAGAAACAAGATAACAAAGTACCTTCTGCTAGTGTGGATTTTCATTTTCAATTAATAAATAACTATTTTTTAATAAATTTTTATTTATTATAATAAACCTATATATTTGTTTCATGAGAAATTCCATACTCAACTTATTTTCTCATTATCAAGCTAAATAATTATTTTAATTTTAAGCTAATATTAAATTATTTATGCTAAATAAATATCGTCACACTTGAGGCAATACTGCTCATGACTAGTTTTTGAGGCATCGAAGAAATGAACTAGATGTTTACTTTACACTCTGTTCTTCTCAAGCAAATAGTGAACTAGCCGAGTTGCTGCGAAAAGAAAACAAAAAGTTGAGATGAGTTTTCGCAGAAGCGAAGCAATGGAAGTGACTAGAACGCCGAATGCACTTGAAATGCTATGGTTTACTAATTAAGCGCCTATAAGTATGCTTCACAGTTTCAGAAGAAAATTGCAGCAATTTAAGTATCGGTTGAAATTTCTACGGCAAATAAACAAATAAAATAAGACAGTGTTGCAAGAACTACAGCAACGAACGCAGTTTAAAGTGGTAAGTAAAACAACAAAAATAAAAGTGCGCTTGAAACTTTAGCATGCTTTCGCACGGCATCTTCTCTACTTTTCAAATAAATACCTCAAACGCAAATACAGGAGAATCATGATTTGGTTAGCAGCGAAAATTTTATTGCTCGTCTAGTAAATAAACAAACACCTGCGCGCACAGAAACTGACTATGAACAAACACCGACAGAGAAGCAGGAGAGTTAGCAAACTGGTGCAAATCATGGCAGTGTAAATTAGGATGCTGCACGTACATATAGTTCATTAATGCGCATCTACAAATGTGTGTTTGTATGTTTGTAACAGCGCTAAACCGCAACGCACGCAAAACAAGTTTGTAGTGGAGAAAAGCCGCTTTCTCAGCACTTTACCGTAATAAGTACTTCACAGATTTTAATTCTCGCATGCCTACTCCAATTTTTTCCGAGTTGCAAAAATTAGGAAACTTTCCAAATGCTTCATTATTGCAACCACTGCAACAACAAAAACTAGGTGATGAGTTAAATTTTGCTTCAACTGCACTTAACTCTACTCTAATTCACCTTAATTCGCTACGCTACTTTTCGGCTCACCATGGACACCTACTCTACTCGGCGGATGTTTACGAAATTTGATACTTGTCTGGTTCGCTGTTTGAGCGGTTAGAATAACACGCGCCAACCCAACGCGATAAGGCTCTTAAACTGGGTTGAGTGTAAAACAACAACAATTAATTATTAATACGAGATCTAATAAACAATTTCATTATAAGAATTGTTATTATTGTGTAGAAAGTTTGCAACAACCACTTTTCTAGTAAATTAAGCTATAAAAAATACATATATACATTATTATATTAAATTTCTTGCTGTTTAAAAACATATGCGGAAATTTGTAATAAAGCTTATATTGTTTTCGATTATGTCCACAGAGCAACATCCCGTATAATGTATAAAACCGAAAGGCACTTAGCTCTAAACCCCAGCTTTGATGTTACATTACAGACCCGATGTAAAGTCAACGTTATTACCACAGATTAAAACAAGCACGGAAGTGCTAATTTCGGGTGCAACCGAACATTTTATACTCTTGCAACTTGCAAGAATCAAAGCGAGGGAAGTACTTTAAGGGATAAAACCAATTATATAGAGTAAAGCCAGCCGGCTATTCGAAAATCCTGATATTATGTCGAGGCCAGGCCAAATTTTAGGCACAAAGATACACTGTTATGAGTAAAACATGCTCTCTTATTTTCATTGGGATAACTCACATATTGGCCGATATATGCGGTACAAAGTCAACTGGAAGTTCGAAAATCATTATAATGTATTAGGTATACGAGGCTCAGTGAAGTATTGAATCGATTCAACCCAATTTGACAAACAGATATACCATTATAAGAGAAGGATTATCTCTTAATTTCAGTTATGCATATCACTATTATGCAACTATGGGTACCGGGGTCTAAATATTTGGTACTTAGGCGCTCGAACAGTTTTTATTGGATTTAAACAATTTTTGGTCATAAGATGGCACACACTAAATACATTATTCGCGCAAAGTTTTATCAAGTGGAATTTAAAATTGTTTTATATTCGAATTACGCATGATTGTAGTCCGATTTCGTCCACTTTCACGGCGTGACATAAGAATGTAAGAAGAATGCCACATACTAAAATTTGGTTGGTCGGGTCTCGAGATATGGAATTTCACCAAAAACTGGGCGGTGCCACGCCCTGGTTAAATTTTCACACCGGCTCCCATAAAGCGTATTCTTACCATCTCGTTGGTAAAATTTAATGTCTCTGACGTAATTAGTTATTGATTTATTGCGCTTTTAGTGGTTTTGAAGAGTACCGTTATATGGGGAGAGGGCGGACTTTTTTTCCGATTTCATCCATTTTCACACTGTCGGTAAGAGTTCTTATAATATTTCCGCCCAGAAAATTTTGTTGTTGTAGCTTTAATGTTTTAGGAGATATGTATATTAAACTAAGTAGAGGGCGGGGCCACGCCCACTTTTTCAAAAGTGAGTGATCCCCTGTCTCAAATTACAGTTTTATGCCTTAATTTAGTACTTAGTTATGGCACTTTATAGGTTTTCGGTGAATGGCGTTTTATGGGCGTGGCAGTAGTCCGATTACGCCGTATTTTTTTTTGTGCTAACGAATCCACATACCAAGTTTCGTCAAGATATCTCAATGTTTACTCTAGTTACAGCTTGCACGGATGGACGGACGGTCAGACAGACAGTCAGTCAACAAGATTTCAACTTTTGTCGTCATCCTGATAATTTACATATATATAGATATAGATAGAGGGTCTATCGCGTTTAGTTTCCTGAACACCACAGATTAAAATTCTTCATGCATTCGTTCAATACCTATTCTCCGATCCACGGTGGTGCTATGTAACAAATTATATATCTTAACAGCTGACTTAGATAGTCATCAATGTCATTTTTTCGGCGTAAATGTAGTGTTATTTTGTTACACATACTTACAATCTTTATGCAAAAATAGAATCACTGTGTTATATACTTGTATTCGACTAGGAGTTTCTGAAATATGTTTGCCTATCTTTGTCATACAAAAAACAAACAAAAAATTGCTAAGAAATCGGTGATGGTTCTAAATTGAATTGACTTGAGCAGTTCTTAACACGCTCGCATTAATACATACTTAATATAATTCATAAGTAAAAGTTTGCCGACCAGTGATCTAGATAACATATTGCGAGAGTATTACAGATTTAGGAAAGATAAAGCAAAACCCTAATAAATTACTTGTAGCTTTATTATATTTTATTGGAGTAGTTGCAAACTAAATTTTTTGAAAAGCTCTTTATATTGTTAAGCATTCTTACAACTTTTACTTCTTATCTTAGTTCAATATGGCAGCGTTATATATTATACTTCGGATATACAAGCTGCGTTCCAAAGTAAACAGGACTTTTTGAATCTAGCTCCCCTGGTGGCGGCATCTAAATGTCGACTGGTGCGTCTGAATCTGATATCCTTATCGATTGTCTTGTGAGAATTTTATGACATTGATTGGAAGTGAAGTTATTGCGTTTTAAGTGTCGGTATGTTTGTGTTATCGGTGCGAAAATGAGCTTCGAACAAAGAGCCAACATTAAATTTTTTTTTAAAATTGGTAAAACTTTTACCGAAGCGTTTTATTTTATGAAACAAGTTTATAGCGATGATTGCCTATCCCGTAGTAGAGTGCACAAGTGGTTTTAACGTTTTCAAAGTGATCGTGAGGACATAAGTGACCAATCAAAATCCGTGATCACCGGAAATTCCATTGAAACTGTGCACAAATTGACTGACGACCAAACTTGCTCAGAATCCAACATTCGATCGACGCTTGTGACCGATTATTAGACCAAAAATCACATTTTAACCATTAACCACCCCCCGTATTCACCTGATGTGGCACCATGCGACTTCTTCCTTTTCGGAAAAATGCATTTGCCCATGAAAGGAAAGTGTTATGCAGACGTAGAAGCCATTCAGAAGGCTTGCACCGGCATACTGGCGGCCATACCGGCCAACGAGCTAAAACACTCGTTCGACATGCTTTTGGACCCTGCAAAAAGCTGTATTGAAGCAGAAGGAGACTATTTTGAATAAAATAAATTGATTTTGCCGAAAAAAACACTTGTTATGTTATTTCTTTTAAGGTCCTGTTTACTTTGGAAATCACCTTGTATTTTACTTTGGCTTACAAACGATGGATACTAAAGTGTTCGATAATAAAATTTAGTGCAAGATTGCTATTATAACAAGTTTTTAGATATCCTAATACTCATTTCATCAAAAATTAAAATAACTTTACCCGCTTAAAGCTAAATAAAGTTTAAAATTATGTTAAATTTCTTGTAATGGTTAAACACTTACCAATCAACAGAAGTTTCCAAATATGCATTTGAAGTTGCAAGGCGCTCAAGTCCATTCAACTTGTAAACATATGTCGCCCTTATGGCCGAATGGGCGTTTTAGCTAATTTCTACGTCTATGCTATGCTATGTCAATCGCCAGCAGCTAACTTCCGTTCTACTAATTTTACACACGCAGAGAAGCGCTCAACTCTCCTTAAAGCTCCGTATTGAATAGCATAGCGTAAAGTTCAGTAGCATTGCTGCTTCGAAAAGGACTTGTATGTTTGGTTGCTCGCCTCGATTGATTCAACTACTTTACTAACGAATACGTCGAGAATAGCACTTTTCACGGCTATTAAAGCACTTTACTTCTAATGACTGTTGAAGTTGTTTACTCCGAATTTATAAGATTTTTTTACATAAGTGATTCATCTCCCGTGAGCTCAAGATTTTTCGCTGTTCTTTATGGTCTGAGAAAAGTCCTGAAAAAATTGAAAAAATAGGTAAGACATTTTGGTCGCTTACATGTATACTCGCGTATTAATGGTTGAGATAGTGTGGGTTATAAAATGACTCACCAAAACCGAGAATTATGGTATGTTCCAAGGGTAGTCGAGATAGTTTAATTTTTACTCAAATCATCAATTTACAGCGCAACAAAAGTAAAAATACATATATTGAAACAAATTGTAATTAATTATGAGCATTTCATATACTACACACATTTGAAAATATTTTTCGATTGATTGCAGCATCTATGTTATTTTTAATTTATATGGTTACTGCAAATAGCTCTCCTTGAACATGACAATTTAATAAGAGTTACTTATATATATTGTAAAAATACTCAATTTCATAATCCGAAATAGAGACGTAATTCGTCAAACGAATTTCTTGTAAATTTCTACGAACCATTAATCCAAACTACAATAAAGTGCGAGCTATTACGTATACATCCAAATAATCGTTGTTTTTCTTAACATCTGGAGAAACTAACATATCAGAGTATAGAGTTTAAACTGTCACTTACTTCCATCATTGTAGTCTATTGTTATTATTTTCAGTCAGTGGCAGCGTTGCCTCGTATTATGCCTAGACCCTAAGTTCACTTGGACAATTCTTAAGCTATAAGTCTTTTTATCTCATAAAAATTGTGAAATATTTTTTAGAATATAAATCAGTATCAGCCATATACAAATTGAAAAATTTAGCTCTTGAGAAACCGTAATTTGCCAACAAAACAACAAAAAATATTGAATGTGTATTAAATCAAAAGTAGTCTCTAAATATTTACTTTCTTGCACCGAGATAATGTTCCGAACTAATGCCGATTTACCTTCAAAATAGTAATCACTATAATTCATCTCATTAAGGCCTAATGACTTGAGTTCAATTCTCGTGCCAAAAAATAAAAAAAATTTTAGGATGCTTGATGTCAGAAAGAAGTGAATTAAGTTACTTATTAATATATACAGATTTCAATGTTTCCTACTTAATATTGTTTTATTGTGTTAAGAGCCAGGATTCATCAAAATTTTGTCAAATACACTGCCTGACTTGTTCAAGAAGCAATGGGAATTTCACTTTACTCGTTAAAAATGACTGACTATTACTGTGTTCCAAATACAGTGTAAGTAAATTGGAAGAGTTCGTAATAAGAAAACAAGTACGTTTGGGTGTAATTGAGCATTTTCAGATATCAAAGTCGTAGCCATATTTTAAGGCAATGAAAAAATTGTATATTAAAACAGAATTCAATATTCGCATGTTTACAAAATATGAGTGGATATTTTAGGTCGTCGACACAAATAGCTTCACTACTATATTTCGCTCCGTTCGAAATAATTAAGTTAAAATTTGATGTTGTTTTTTGGGATATAAAAGATGTAAACCCATCATAGAGGCTATTTTTAAGAAAACTTTATAATTTAATTTCACTGAAATACGTATCAAACACTTTGATTGATATAAAATATTTACAGTAAGGTGAAAAAACCCACATCACTGTATCGGGTATATTGGAGCTAAGGTGAGGTCTATACTGATTGCACTAACGTTTGACATTACTTTAATACATTCTAGAACATGTTTCCATACAATTTAGTGATCATAAATCTCACACTGATCGACAACCTTGACATAAGGTCTGCTACAATAATGAAAAAACTGTGGGAAAAAATAGAAAACTTTTTACGACTGCCAGTGACATCTGGACCAAATGTCACATCAAAATAATCATTAGAGTTTAGTATACGCTTGTCTTTCTCAAATATAGAGCGCATTCAGCGATTTTTACGACGAGTGAAATTATTCAACAAAGAAGTTCCACAAAATTTTGTGTGATGAACCAATTTTCTGGTGCCGAAACCTTCAGAATGTTGAAAAATACCTTCGATGATAATTGTTTGTAGCGAGCAAGTGTTTTTAATTGACTGATGAGCTGATGAGCAAAGGTTTTTGATTGATAAAAATTATTGAAAAAGGGTCGAGAACGTGTTGACGACGAACTACGTTCAAAACGGCCATCAACATCCACAGTCAGTTGGAATATCGGAAGCATCTGCGAAAACCAGTTTGAAAGATTCTTTCTGCTTAAGAAAAGTGAAAGCACGATTTCCGATTCCAAAACCTTTCATAACGTCTGTGAAAGGATGGTTTCCCACTACCAGGATATCATGAAACGTATTATTACTGGGGATGAGTCTTGGATCTATGCTTACGCCACGGGAACAGACGATGTGAGCCGAAGCCGAAAAAACACGTCAAGCTCCGTGTGACTTCTGGCTATTCAGCAAACTCAAACGACTGCTCCGGAGCAACCGTTTTGAGCAAATTGAAAATCTTAAACGTGAATCGCTGCACTCATTGAAAGTTATTTCGAAAATTGACTTTAGCAACTGTTACAAGTTTTGTATTGAAACAAGGGTATCACTTTGAGGTGGACAACATAGTTTTTGAAAAAGAACTTAAGATTTTTAAATTATGAACAAAGTCTTACTATTTTGTGCTTATAGTATTATAGTGTAATGGAGTTTGTGTATTTCTTTGACCGATTTTACCATTTTCGGCAATAAACCAGAGAATATCTATTACTATACTTTCACTTTCTTAGGTGTCTTACATATTGAACGATATATACGATATAAAGCCAAGAGAAAGTTTTAAAACGTTATATTGAGCATATGTAAGCCGGTTTTATCTATTTTTGGCATTACGAAAAATGCTCTCTGAGTTTCACTAAGAAGCCGAACCGAAAATTTGAAAATCCTTATAGTTGGTATTTGGGAGTTATGGTAAGAATTAACACGATGTTTATATATACAACTGTGTTCGAAATAATAGCAGTGGCATAACCAAGAATTCAAATGAAGCAAAAAAATCGTGTAATTGTTTTTGATTATGGGTTATTATTATTGTATCTAATTCGCTAATATTCAAGCTTAAAAGAAATATGATTTCTTTAAAGAATAAAATAATGAATAAGATAAGATATGAATATCACAAAAAGGTACTTTATTACCAGAAAATACGTACTCCGATTTTCATTAATTAATCACTCTAATTTGTCGATGCTTTAGGTACTGGGCTCCATATATTCGGTAGCTGATAGCTTTGTCCAATTATGACAATTTTTATACTAAAAATGGCACTCCTTAAACCACTATTTGTAAAAAAATCGATATTTTCTTCTGTGCTTGATTTGTGTACTGTAATTAATCAGTATAAATATCTCAATTGTAAAAAAACCGTGAATAACGCACCTTACATACTGTTTTAAGGTTATATATGTATATTGATTATATATATACAAGTTTATGAGTGTTGATTTCTTACAAGTTCTGGTGAGTCAAAACTCTTCACAATCTTTTAATCCATGTTCTCTAGTTTGAATTTCTAAATTGAGTTGTTCAGATTAATTTTTGAAGTTTTTATTTGTTTTGGTTGATATATATACATATGTATATATTGCATTAATTAAATATGATTACTCTTCTTGAAGGTATTGAAAATACTAGAGATGACGTATAATTACAAAATTGTGATTGACGATGCTATTTACATTTAAAACTAACAACCAATAAAAGTCTTAAAAAGCCCTACAAGCACATCTACGCGTACCTTCACCAGCCTACAGCTAAATTTTTTCAACGCAGCAATCAGGCAAATTGAGCAGACACAGCCGACCAGCCAGCCAGCCAACCAAGCAGCAAACTGTGTAGACGTCTGGAGCGAAGGGATCTTCTACAGCAGCGCAAGTAACAAATTACTAAGTATTCCAGCGAATTTAAACTTTTGCTAAGCCAATTAGCGCCGCGATGAAGTGAAATTAGTAGTATCCATGGCGAACCCAAACAACTACAACAACTGATGAGTACAGAAAATTATGGCAAAAAGTTTGTACATATTTGTATAGAGTTTAGCAGATATACAAATACTTCAATGCACTTACATTACTGTATTTAAGTGATTGTCTAAGTTATATGCAAATGCTCTAAGAGCTTTCATATTTTCACACTTGAGTTGCTGCACTTAAAGTATTATGAAGATTAAAAATAAAAATTGCAGCAATTTGTAAGCACAAATGTTAGACAGCCCGCGCGGGATAGATAGCATCGGGATAATCGTTCATTGTCGTGGGCGATTTAGCGAGGCTCGTGGAGGTATCAGCAGTGTGCTTTAAAGTTTTGCAAATTTCTTTTTTCGCGTTCGAAAAATTGCTTGCGAACAAAAGCCATTTTGCGGGCGGTCGCTAATATTATCCGCTCTCTGCAGCGTTTCGCCATTTCGCCAAACGTTGAGGCTGTTGGAAGGACAATCAATTCTCCCGCTGTCATTCCATTTGGTTGGTTGGTTGGTTGGTTACTTGACTGGCAGACAATGACTTTGGCTAGCCAGCCAGCAGGCATATCTATTTCTATATGACATATCTAACTGATATACTCTATTCAATATAATGGTTTTTGTGGTAGACTGAAAATGACATTTTTTTCGAACTTCTTTGTTCTCACAGCCATTTAGACATATATCTTCAACCACTACTCTTACCGCCGTCTAATTGGTCTTACTCCAACTACAATGCCGTTATATTTTGGAATGCACTAAGTATGAGCATGTAAAAGCTTTAATGACAGCGCGTCTACATGCAATGCTACTTCCGTATCCCATTTAATTATTCACTACTTCTCTATCATGTCTCTTTCGATTCTTATTTTATCTTCGTTCTCAGAATTTTTTGCAATTTCTTCCTTCAGCCATTCATTGTTTTCTTCACCACGCTTTCGCAAACAATGCGCACATTTTCACGCTCTACTAAACGAATTAAATGATAATGCGCCGCGCTATACAGTATCTAGTAGCTATTAGAGCCGCCGTTGGGGTGACAGCAAATGTGTGGCCTGTAGGCGAAAAAAATGCTCATCGTGTTCTATGCTTTGACTATATTGGTACATACCGTCACCAAAAAGGCGCTAACCACAAACATAACCGCAAAAAAATGAATTTGTTAGATGCAATTGTTATACTTGGTTGTGTGGCTGCCGATGTGAATAAGTGACTGGAAGCTTTGCAGCCTTTTACGTGAGTAACAGAATATACACAAATCATAATATCACCGCTGTGAGGTAAACCAGAATTTTCCAACAAATAAAATTGTGCATTCATTCTCACAGTGTGATTAATTTCATTAAAACGTCTCGATGCTTGAGGTTTTCGCCAAAATGCCCACTGTTCACTTTACTTGCTGAAACAGGTAGCTCACCATTTTCCTCAGAGAAGGTATACATATGTATGTTACAGATCTGGCCAATTCCCATTATGTAGAAACAACAATAGTAGATGAAGCAGCTGCAAGCTTTTCAGAAGTAATTGAAGCCATTCCGGAGAATAACATCCTTGAAATTACCAGAGTGGCTCCTAAGAAATTACGCCCTGAATCTTGTAGTGGATTAAACTTCCGACTAGATTTCTGAATATATCTACCCAATATATGCGACGTAACCTCGTTTTTACCTGTACATTGCAGCATGCTCAGCTAACAATCTTTTCCGACCCTGACCCGAACTCATTGAAACAGCTCATTTCCTAAAACTACCGTCAGAGAGCTTTGATTATCTTTGATAACTTCAATTATCCTACCATTCATCGAAACAAAAACGTAGATATGCGTTACAACAACAGTAGCGACGAGATGTTATAAGAATGATATTTTACCTGTAAAAACAATATACGAGGGTTGTCTTTTATTTGGCGGGATTTCGCAACCTAGTCTGGTAATCTGACAACTTACCACCTTATCGTAAAATTTCATATTTTTGACTCAGAACGTTTCGACGAGCAAGCGTTGCTTACTGTAACTTAAAATATTCATCTCCACAAAAAAATGGAACTAAATTAAGTACCTTTTCGCACTATAACTTTCCAACTTTCAACGTTTATGTATTCGACAGCAGTGCCTCAATGAACTTAAATAATTTTTTGGCGATGAAGCTCAATACTATAGCGGTGATTCGAAACTTCTCTATGACATCGTGACAAGTGATGACTTGTCGTATGACTTCTGTTGATTTCCATACGTAGCATGGAGTCATGTGTAGAAGTTCACACAAGAAAGAAAAGTTCTCTCAGCGCCATTCACTTGCGAGTGGCCAGAAACGATTATTTTTCATATGGCTGAAGTAGCTCACGACTTCCGCACTTAGACTAAGTATCCTCTGGGTAGCCAAAGAACATCCGTTTGATGGCGAGATAAAGTGAGAAGGCGAAACATGTTCGCTGGGTTTGGGACCCGCCACGTAAAAAACATCCCTTATGAAAGGAAGCAACCAGCTTCGGATGTGAGACGCTCTTTTGATGGCGACCATTGAAAACGCATTAAGCATGAAGGGAAGGTATCGCTGACCTGATGTCCTAAAGGATGATATCCCAAAGAAGTGCGATGGACGGGACAAAGACTGAGATGAATGGGCCTTTGTGGCATTTACTATAATGGCCATATAAAAGAGCGCAAGGAGACTTCGTCGCCGAGTACTGGCTTTAACCCTAGTGTCGCTGCAATCCCACAAAATCGTGCTTGGCGACTTTAACGCCAGGTTTCTTTGGCACAACGATCGGTAACTTCAGCCTCTATGATGAAACATCCCCCAGTCGTATGCCGATGATATTGATATCAACATCCTCAACATCCGCTCCATTAGTTATGCTTTGCCCAGACTGGATTAGGCAGCAACGCAAATGGGTCTGGTAGTGAACGAGGACAAGACGAAGTCACAGTTGACAGTCAAAATTTCGAAGTCGTAGATAATTTCGTGGATTTCGGAACCAGTATCAAAAGCAAATTGAGAAAAAAAGAAACGACTGGCGCGCTATTGTTATCTCGCCATAATCACGTAGGCGATGTCTACCCTAGTAAAGAAGAAGAAGAAGAAAAAATAAACAAAAGGGTCAAAGTTTCTTGACACTTGAAAAACTGCATGTTTTGAAGATACTTTAAGCAGGCGAAATTGCTTCTTCAAAATTAATTGGCTAATAATCTACGTTGTACTTAACAACAAATACGAAAGCAACTATGTTTGGCATATTTTTGCTGTTTCCATCCAATATTTTGTAAAAATATGAAGCATTTATAAGAATATGGCAATATAAAAATACAGCCGCGACTCTCAGTCATGTCCGAAATAATTTATACATATTGAGTTAGATATTTATAGGAATTCTAAGCTGTCTTTTTCATTAGGACGATTTATCGGGCTTTCATTAAAGCGGATTTCATTTAATTGTTAGCGATAGAACTCGTCCGATGCACATCTCTGTTAAGGTGACAACAAGAGCTCGAGCAATGAATAATTCAATGGTGGGTGCTCGACATTGCGTGTCAATCGGACACCACTCAATTTCCGACCTGATTTCGGATGCAATTACAATAAAAATAAAACGCTATTGTTTTTATGATTATTGATATTATTTTATGAGTTTATCGTTTTTCTCAGCTTTCCAGCAGCTCCTATACATTCGAACACACCTTCCTTCAACACTCCTCCTGAGTGTTTGTCGTGCAACAGTTGGATTAATATGCACACGTACGGAAAATGAATGGCCTGACGAAACGGCAGATGAATTGTGTTGGATAAGCGCATTTACACGCATATTACAATTACGCAGCGGCAATAAATTACAATTTTTATTCTTGTTTTGTGCAACATGGTTGCCGGTGTTGCTGTTGTTATTAACTTTTGCGCCCTTCGGTTAGTAAACCATGAAAGAGTTGTCCGTCGCAGCGCGCGTGAAGAATGAAATGAAATGAAATTAAATCCAATAAAAAGCATTAATTTGAAGTGCGCGTTTTACACGCAACGGAATTATCATTGTTGTTGCATATTTTTGTTTTATTTGCTGTTGTTGTGTGGAGTACCTCGCTTGCGTTTGCATATTGCACTAGTGACATTGGTGACAAGACAATCAAGGATTTATAGGCGTGTATGCGCCACGTATGCATGTGCGTGTGCTTAATGCAATTACGAGTGAGCACAAATGCATACTCGTATATACAACGGTGAATATATGTAAGTGCAAATATTCAGTTGTAATGTTGCATTGCTTGATTTATATGTCAACTCTACCACTAACGGCGAACGGTATTTTGAAATGCCCGTGGTCAATGATATTAAAAAAGGCTGCTAGAGAAGGTTCCCAAAAATTGTACTTTTTTTGTCTAAACTTTGTACAAAAGATAACCAGATTTTCAAGAGGCCTCAAAATGCTTTTAGAGTAGCTCAAGATGAAAAAAGCACACAATTTTAACGAAGCTGGTTAACGTAAACCTGACATTATCCGTGATGAATCGGAAATTCCTCTTAAAACCTAATTTGATTTGATCAGAAGCTCTTTCTTTAATGTTCAGCCTTTGAGAAAACACGACTAAGATATCACAGGTCTCACTTCGTCGTCTAGATCATTAAGCGAAAATAGAAATAAAAGAACATAGCAGACGGGTGATAGGTGGAACGTACTTTCTCAAGTTTTATTATCCTATTGCAAAAGTTTTTAACAGTCTTTATAAGGGTGACTTAATTAGCCTAAGGATGAACCACCTCCTTGTGGATCAGTCGTAAGACCTAACCTAACCTAACCTAAATTGATATACTTGTAATGAGATGATCGTGCTAGCTTTAGTAAAATGCTTTGCCTCGCAACTATTTTTGATTGGACTCAGCTCCCTTTTGTCGTCCCAAAACTTTTACTGCTATCAAGAGACTATATAGTTTTGCAGAAAAAATGTTCCAAAAAGATAAAAAGAAGATTACTCCCATGGAATATCAGCAAATATAATATTTTATTGCTACTAAAGCTCAAGCATATGCTTCGCCTTAAAATTCAACTCAGAAAAAGGAGTCTGGTGGAGGGGCTAGTGCTCATTTCAGCTGTTGAATATGATATAGGTAAGAGAAATTAAATAAATTGTTTATAAACACAAGATATTACTGCTTTTCTAAGGTCGTTCAATTTTGACAAGACTTTTAAGGCTTTCTGTATGTGGAACATAAATGAATACAGTTATTCTATTCTTACTAAGAGATCAATAAATATTTTCTAAGAATTGCGTTGTTGTTTGCCATAAAGTGAACAGCACTTGCTCAGAACACTCCTATTAAAATTAACGTAAATAATTAATAAATAAATTATGTATTTCAGTCCTGATAAGACACTTCGTTGAAAAGATCATTGAATATGCACCTTATCTCATTACAACCACAAAAATTCATGGCGCACTCAAAAAACACTGCAAATTTGCAAAGGATCAAGCTAAGAACGCTTGGGTGACACTCGCCACCGGCCAGCATATTTTGTATGTCAGTGGCAGCAGCGACCACTGGCGAACACGAACTCGAATCTGAGTTTTAAGGCGACTGCGTGTGCGCTATTATGAATTAATTGGCGGAATAATAATGTTGAATAAATGATTTTGGTGCTTCATTTTTCACTTGGACATGATGTCTTTCGCCGAACCGGTGCGTATTTACGACTGCATTGACAACTTATAATGTGTGCATATGGCTATCATACTCGTAGATACACATGCATAAAATGCATGCCGATATATGCTAAGTGAATGCACATTACAAACGCTCTACTGCCGCCTTGTTGAGTAAAATATATGCTTTACATATTCGATTGCAGTTAAATGATGTAGTTCACTTTTCGCCGTCTTTCGCTTGTGACTTCTGCATTGTTGGTCTCATTATAATTGCTGTAGTGATTGCTATTAAGCATGCTGATGCGTATGCGAGTGGCATGAAGCTGCCGTCTCGATTGTGGCTTATTATTTATTTGTACTTCGCGGCGTTGTCGCTGCCCGCAACTCGGCTTGTTGTGCATGAAATGGATGCTTCACTTTTCACGTGCGATGTTGCCACCCGCATTCATCACTTGCTAAAGGGAGCGTAAAATTGCGATTTCATATGCCAATCATTGTGTGCCACAATGCACAACGCACCTAGCGGAAGTTGGGACAAGGCAATTAAGTAAAAATGAAGCGCATTTAAATCGTGGAAATATCACATAATTACGGTGTTAATCAAATTAACACAGCAGAGAGTTGTGGTTATGAAGTAGCTGAAAAGTTGTAATGGTATGAAAGAGTTGGAAAAATGTGTGCAGGTGCATTTACGGCAGTGGGAATACTTAACTGTTAAGAACTTTAATAAAATGAAGAACCGATTCAACTTTAGACTTTCTGGTACTATGTTCGTACTATGAAAATGGTACGTTGTATTGCAGATAAAAATTAGGAAACCTCAGCGGCTACTGTTATGTTAATAAATTTTCACATGCGAATATAAAAATTTTATTTTGAATATTTCGAATTAAGTTTTAAGTAGGTCTGTGAATAATAACTTTGGTTAGAATCAAAAAGTTATCACATTTTAGGTTTTTTTTTTTAATAACTGGAAATTAATTTGAAGGTTTCTGTCACCTTTCAGGAACGTGGCAACTCTAATTGAAATATTTTTAATTTTTTTGTTCCTAAATATATAATATTTAATATCCATTCTGGGGTGATATCGTAATAGATAAGATTCTCATAACATTTCAGAACCAAAGTGCATAGAGTTAGTGAACGAGAGCACTGCTTAACATTAAGGGGTTACATCAGTTTGCGAGTTTCCAAGAATCGATTTTTTTTTATTGTCTTATTAATTATTATTATCTATTGTCTCTGGAATATTAAATTTTCAAATTGATCCGAGTAATAGTTTCGTAGATACAGCCTGGAGAACTTGTGCGCTTGAGGCTAGCTATGCTAAGTGCTGTATTTTTAAAGTCAGTTGCCAAGATTTCTAGAGAACTACTCAACCGATCTTCATGAAATTTTACACAGATCTTTGAGATACAATTTTTAAAGACTTGGACTTGGTTTTTTTCCTGAAATTTTAATGTTTTGTGAAAATTTCTGGCAAAAATCCAATTTTCAGTTTTTTTTTCTTCGTTCAAGTTCCAAGTTAAGTTTTTAACTAAAACACGTATTTTTTCACTTTAGATTATTCTGTAAGGAGTTATCATGACCACGCGGGCGCATATTTTTTCCAAAAATTTCAAAATTTCTTTATTAATAGTGTAGGTATGTAACGATAAAAAGCTCTAATAAAATATTATATTTTTTATATGAGAAAAATATTGTTAAAAAAAGCTGTTTTTTACCCGAGGAAACCCATGCAACCCCTAAATATTTTTGCTCAAGGTATAAGATCGATTTTGGATATATTAGTACCCATTCATGACCCTTTCGTTGATTTTGTAAGATTTGCTCTCGTTTATTTTTATATCTTTATTTTCATTTTACATTACAAAAGTCAGAAAACATAAAACTAAATAACTGAAATCTTTCGAAGTAAGCAGGAAGGCATATGTTATATTTCAATAAAACGCATACGATGAGCTTCTGTTTTATAATTTTCCAGACGACAATCCTTTTTTAAAAAACTGGATAGAATCTGTCATCTTGTCGGATCTCTCTACCTGTTCCTTGCTATAATTTCCAAAATTTTGTCCAACTTATTGTGGTGATAGTATAACTTGATACTCAAATTTGTCAGCATATTTTACATAATTTTTTCATAATTTGATACTTGTGGTTCCCTAGGAAATTTTCGACTATTAAAAAATAATTTCCTTGCTACAATTGGCGGATGTATCTGCATCTTTCATTAATTTCTGTGAGTGAGGAGTCTCAAATAGTGCACTTTTCATATTGTTTTGTAAATCCGAATTTGATTATTTATTAAGTCCCATTTTGAGGAAACAACTTTGCTGTAGATATTTCACCCTCCTATTCACGTCCATTGAAAGGCGGCTTCATAATTTCTGAGCAGTTTACACGAATTACTTTTGAAACGGAAGCGAGATTTTCATTGAGTAAACAGCACTTTTGTAAACTGTAATTCTAGATATATCCACGTTACATATATGTATACATTTTTATTACTAAAAAGCCGATAGTTATGCAAATTTTTGATATGCAATTTTTTCGTAAATGAATTTTCGTAATAAAGTTGAACGATTTGAGAACGGTGTATGGGGCCAAATTTTAACATTATAATATCAAATCCGTTATAAAGTACATAATTATAATAGGTTAGAGTCAATGGGGAACGATATTAAGCCATATAATGCTTTTTTCGTACCTAATTTCGAGAAAGTTAATGTGGACGACCTTTCGTTTCAAAACGACGGCGCTTTCCTTTCAGTCAACGAATTCAATTCAATTTACTGAAGGAAACTTCAGGTTAGCGCATCATTGCGCGTCTTTGACTTATAGCCTGGCCTCCAAGATCTTGCTATTTAACACATCTGGGCTATTTTTTGTGGGGTTATGTTTAGACGCTTGTCTACGTAGATAAGTTTGAGACGATTGTCGATTGATTGGAAGATAACATTCGGCGCGTTATTGCTGACATTCGGCTTCAGACGCTATAAAAAGTGGTTGAAAAGTAAGGCTCTCGGTTGAAGTTTATTCAAGCCAGCCACGACGGTCACTTGCCCGAACTAATTTTTAAAACATATTGGCAACCCTTTGTCTTTGTAAAAAAGCTAACTTTTTGACTAAAACAATAATTTTATTTCTTTTTGAAAACTACATATCAAAAAACACCTTTTATTTTATTTAAACATTGATTGCAAAAATAATATGATTGGATTCACAATTAAGCTCGAATTCATACCAATTCTTGCCGATGTTTTTATAAATATATTTATTAATATTTGTTCGCTGTTGTTAAAATTTTATAATAATGATTGTTATAATGATCTAGATTTTTTGTTTATAATCACTTTCCATATTTGCTTATTCTCAAATATAAACATTGTGGTTCAGCGACCAAAATTCATTCTTAATCTGGTAGCAGTGTATTTTTTAGTCACTAAGTTACAAAATTAGTAGGCTATCATCTATTTCCGTAACTTTCACATCTCTATCCTACTTTGTTGCTTAATATAAAAAAGTTTGAGCGTTTACTTAAGCTAAAGTTCGGCTAAACTTTTGCCAAAGTGATTAAGATGTGCATCAGACCAACATTTGACGATTTTATGTGTTAGTAAGCACACTACAACTATGCCGTCAACTTTTGTCAACTTCTGCCCACAATAACTTTCTCGTCTGTCAGAATGCGAACCAGTTTAGTTGTTATGTGGTATGGTATGCAACTGCATTGGGCATTTGGCTATTATGCAGATTTATAAAAATGTTGCTAGAAATATTTGCTCAAAAAATATTTTTGCATAGACCACCGTCAGATATCTTTAGTACATACAAGGAAATTGCATCAGCAGGGTAAGGGTAATTAAAATTTTGTTTTCGTCTATAAAATCAAGCATTTCGCACTTAAATCTGACGTGTTTTTAATATAGAATTGTCTACAAAAATATGTAAATAGTATGTATACACATCAAAATGTGGTAGAGTTGTAAAGTCGTGTGCAACCAAACTTAATCGAGAATAGTTTTATTTGCTATGTTGAAAGAGAAATCGTTAAGCACAAATATCAGCATTCATTTCAGCTATTATATAATAAATATGCACAATTGTGATTTGTAAGTCACATCAGCCATATAAACATTCCAATAACCGATCAAAATAAAGTTCTTGTACGGAAACTTTTGTATTTGTGAAGTACAACTGAAGATACAAATTTTTATTGTTCTAATTTTGAGTGGTTATGGTGCTCAGACACAAAATGTTTACACACTTTATTATCACCAATCAAGAAACAATTAAGGAAAGGCTAAATTTGGATGTAAACGAACATTTCTTAATCTTGCAAGATGCCAGCATCAAATTCAGAAAATGCCTTCAAGTGCATAAGGGATCTGTGGCAAGTTTTCCCCCGAGTTTATTCATTTTTGCCGCAAAGATGCACGTTCATTAGGATAACTCACATAATGACCGATATATGCAGTATAAAATCAACTGGAAGTTCGAAAATCTTTTCAGGTATATGGAGACTAAGGGCGGTATTGACCCGATTCTAAGAATTTTATAAACACAGATATACTATTATCAGGAAAGAAGTGTCTCTAAATTTCTGTAACACAAATGTATATCTCACAGATAGACCGATATTTTCGTTAAAAAATTCGCAAAGGGAACTTTGGTCCACGTATTAGGGGCTGGCGACTTGAATAATTTTGGTCCAATTTGAACACTTTTTTGCAATAAGCGCGCTATTTGAGCAAAGTTTTATCACGAAACATTCATTGGTGCTTAGATTTGCGTTTTATAAAGTGAAAGAATAAGCTGTGTATAGTTTTTAATTGGGTTATATGGGAGTGGTAGTAATTGAATTTGGATTTCGTTTGTTTTCGTACTCGAACATAGGAATGTCAAGGTAACATTACATACCGAATTTGGTCGATAGCGTTCGAGTAGGTCCTGAGATATGGCTTTCCAAATGTGGGCCACGCCCATAGTCCATTTTTGACACCGGCTCCTATAAAATCCTCTCATATCATACTTGGTTCAAAATTAAATGCCTCTTGAGTATTTACTTATTGATTAAAAGCTCTTTTAGTAGTTTTTAACAGAATCGTTGTATGGAGAATTGGCAGGGTAATGACCCGATTTTATTCAATTTTATAGTGTCGGTTTGAGTGCTCAAGCGATATATTTTAAGCGAATTTGGATAATGTGCTTTATGTAGCTTAGGAGTTATTTGCATTAAAGACCTAAGAAGACAGGGCTTTTAATTAAATAAAATATTCTTATTTTAAGTCTACAGGTGTGTCTTGCTACTGCGATCCCCTGTATCAAATATCAGTTCTATAATATAACTTATTGCTTAGTAATGACACTTTATAACTTTACAAATAATAGCGTTTTGTGGGCATGGCAGCGATCTGAATAGGCCCTTCTATGAACTCGTCTTCACATTTTTCCAAGGCTAGTCACTCGGATTTTAACTCGTTTCATCCTCCTGGTTATTTATAACGTGTGATCAAAATAGCGATACTTTTCTCGTCGTTTTAAGTTGAATTTTGTTTAGCGATGAGGTCCGATTCTGGTTCAATCGGTATGTAAACAAGCGTAATTGTGGCATTTAGGACGAAGAGCAATCTGAAGAGATCCAAGAGCTGCCATTTCATCCAGAAAAAGCAATGGTTTGGTGTGGAACCCCGCTTCGGTTCAGGCCTTGGAGGAAAACCTCAGACGTGTCATTCGGCAGTTACCAGTCGAAATGATCAAACGATTTATCGAAAATTGAACTTATCGCATGGAGATCTTAGACGTAGCGCGGCCAAGATTTTAAGGAGATAATCTCCAAAAAGTAAACGCTAATCGAATGATAATAAATATTCCCCACTAAATTTGAAGTATTTGTGCTTTTTCTTTATAAAAATAGGAAACCTAGAAATGGATCACCCATTACAATCAACCGATGCTCAAAACTATTATGCTATATACGAGTCTATACATAAACTTGACTTCATTTACACCGAAACTCTAATAACCTTCACATATACAAAATATTCCTAACAAGAACTTGAACGATCATTAAGTGTGTATGGCAGTTAAACATGTATGCTATAGTTATTCGAGCGGAAAATTTCTTCGGATATTTTATTTTTGCCTTACATAAAAAAACCATGCAAATTTTCGTGAAGACATCTCGTCCGATGAAAAAGTATTTCATTCTTATCGGTCAGTTTGCATGGCAGCTAAGTCCCATAGTGTTCCCATGTTCGTTATTTCGTATATATACAGATATATGGACAGATATACGGACATCGTTAAATCGACTCGGCTTGTCACGCAGGTAATTTATATATAAGTACAAATATTTTACACCATCTCTGACATTTCCTGCTGGGTGTTACTTACATCATGGCAAGCTTAATATACCCAGTTCAGGGTATAACAAACCGTAGCCATATTTTCTTAACAGCTCTTATTTTGCAAAGCTTATGCAAGAGTCCGCAAGTGTAAAAGCCCAAAATGAATATTATTTTTCCATAAATTTTGAACTAAAATGCTACAGCCTGGGAATATAAAATAGAAATTATGTGCCTAGAGATTTGCATCTTTGATAAAAGTTCTAAAAAATGTATTTAAATGGACTTAGCTTTGATTCCAGATTATATTTGTAGTAAATCTGAACACATGTCTCGCACACAAGAGCTGAAATATTAACATTGACTTCAGTATTACTTTCACACAATTTTTAATGCGAACATACATATTTCGCCTCCAAACCATTTCTTCACATTTCTACAACAAAAATAGAAAAACAAGAGCCAGAGGCAAGATTTTCCATGCCACTGCTCTGGAAAAACAGGATATGCGCTCGTACTTACAATAAGATTTAAATTTGGTTGTAGTCCAAGCCAAGCTTCTTTTCTTTAATGTAGTCTTTTGCTCATATTGCCTCGGTTTTATGGTGAACGAGCAGACTGCTGTCGCAGACACCAAGACGTAGTGGCAATCATCTATGCAGCGCCTTGTGCGCCGCATGCGGAATGCAACAATGTTGCACTCTTGTCGGCTGCTTACATGCCACACAACTGTTGTCCACATGAAAAGTGCTCGTTGCAAATACAAAAGCAATGCATTTACCGGAATAACTTAAGAAAACAGTGGCTAGAGAATTGTAAAAGAAATGGGATTTTAGCAGATTTTGTCTTTTACTGCGACTGATGGCGCGTCGTGTCGCCTGCAGGCTTGCCCGTTGCCACGACAGCAATGACAATGCGAGTGAGTTTCTAAGTGGATATAGATATGCATGACGTTGTTATGTTCATAATCCGAACTCATTCCTTTGCCTAGCAGACTTCTATTTTTTTCGACATTGCCTTTAGCTTCGTCACTACCCTCACTTAGTCGCTCCAATGACAATGTCATTTCCAGTATACTAGCTGGAAGTTATCATTTGTTGCATATAATCATTTCAGGATATTCATGAATAAGAGCGCCACCATCGCAAAAGTGTTGCCAACAATTTGGCCACGGATTTGCCAAGTCACACTGTGCCGCCAACGCTACTCAATTTCTTACTTATCGAACCTTTGTTTCTTGCACTATCTTTGGCATTGCTCTCAGCCACAGGCTTCCAAGTTGTATTCGCTATTATCGTTATTATTCCCATAGTTTGGCGACTCCTAATATTTAGATAATTTTTTTGTTTTCTAGAACTCCGTGAGTAGGAAGATTTAGCAAGTAGCTGCTCTTAAATGGTTATGTCTAGTTAGAAAACATCGATTTTCTCAAACATATGTCAACGTATGTATATTAACGGAAATCGAATTTGATCTGACTAATACTATAACGGGGATATGAGCACATTTTTTTAAAGTTTTCAACTAATCGAAAATGTCTCTTCATACTTTAAACGGGTTTCAATATGGAGCGATCGTTTTGTAAAAAAGCAGCGGAAAACAACCCTGAGGTCTTTTGAAGGAATGCTGCCGAGTTGACAGTCCTTAGCTGGATAATGATCCGGGGCCGTTTCGATTACGTAGACCAGAGTGTCATGCGTACGGCAGGTCACTAATTTTGAATAATTTTGGACAATTTCAACCAGAGATCTATTGTTAATCTCCAGCAACTTTTTGGATAGCCTTCAGAGGATGGTCTGTTTGTAGGGGCATTAAATATAGGACAGGTTTTAAAGAACATTGAATACAATCTGTAAATTTACAATGTTGCCTTACAACTAGGCAAACCCAAAAATATAAAAAAATTCAGCAAAGTGAATGAACGTGTTCCAAGAAATGGATGAGTTAGGAATCAAATCAAAATAGCTGGCGGGTAAAGTTAGCTTGGAAAGGCAGCCCAAATGGTTTTATTCTTCCGAGTAATATCGCGTATGACAGTGTCATACTTTTGCAAAATAAACAACTTATATCTATCATATTCGCTATCAAAAAAATTGTATATACCATAATCGGTTTACTGGGTAATATTGTGCCTCATTTGCGTGCTTAGTCCTTTTTCCATCGCTTTACTGTTTCTGCATGATAATCAGACGATTTGCTTGCATTACTTTGCTATGTGTTGTTCATATTTGCTTTTTGCTCACTTTTGAGCTCCTATCCTATCCTCTGCTCTACTTACGTATATGTATATGTAGACTGAGCAGCCTTTTTCGTGATCTTTGCACTCTTTGGCCACTTTTGGAGTTTTGGCAATTTATAGTTTGGATTAAATTCTTTCATCTTTTAAATATTTTGAATTTTACGTTACTTGGCAGCGGCGTCTTTAACCTTTTTTACTATATATTCATATATACCCCGTTCGGCACAGTAGCATACGGTCGAAATATCGGATACCGCCTGGCATGCACTTGTAGTGCGAAAAGCTTTGATGTTGTTGTTTTGTAGGTAGCGGTTCACATGCTTCGTTTGCTCTATTTTTGCCCCTAACAATTCGCAATTGCAATTTCTTTTCGTTTACTTGTGCTCGGATTCGTTGTATTTGAAGTTCGTGCTGTGAGTTACTGCGGTGTGTGTTTCGTAGCTGACAGTTGACACTTTGCGTCCAACCACAGATTTGAGTTGTTACTCGGACTGGTTTAGTTTTTCCACACTATTTTAAATTTCGTTTCTTTCTTGTTGTATCACTGGTTGAATTGGATTTGAAGAAGTTGCACGACTTTATCTTTTTATGTTTTCCAAAGTCTATTTTGTTGTACGGGAAACGGAAGTTGGAAGTCGGAAACTGTAATTGTCATTTGAGGTTAAGTGTTAGAAGTGTTTGTGGTCGAAGCCGTAGATTTTTTGTCTGATTTTCTATTTTTTGGCAAGTCGTATCAACAGCTTTCGGCAGTGAGTCCAGTAACTTGGTGAGTGGAAGTGTTTTGTTTATTTGGATTTACAACTCTTTCATTGAGTGTCGAGTGGTGACACTCAAATTTAGTTAGGGTGCAAATTTGGTAATAAATTTTGTGGTGAATTTTGAGCAACGAGATGCAAATTCGTGACAGATTAAACGCAAATACTAGCATTGCTTTTCGGTTATTTCTGTGGTCGTATTGAGAATGCACATATATTTAAATGTCAAACAAGCATGGCGTGCTGAAGAAAAGTTTAGTAAAGCTTCTACTAGGTGGATAGCATATTTGTTGATTGCGCTTCCAGCGGCTAACTTGCATCTACAAGTATTGAGACATTTTCGTTGATAGGGTTGAGAGAACTTTATTTGAGCTTGGAAGCGACTGAGTATAATATTCACCAACTGATCATAGTTATGATAGGAATAGTATCTTAACGTTAGGCAAAGTGTTCATGCTCACGCTTTGCTTACAGTAAGTATGTATAACTATACAAATTTGTCAGGTCATTCCATTTATAAAACTAGGACCGCAAGTGACCTCTGTTTGTCGTCCGAACCGGATTTGAATGAACAGAGATGTTTTAGAAAAGACTAAATAATGATAAAAATTAACTAACCAAAAATATTTTTAGGCACCGCTTACAAGAGCTTAAGAATATGATGTGATAGAAAATGCAGAAAATGGTTCCCTCAAGTTGGCGCACGCATATCGTTCGTGTGAAAGCAATGAGCGACACCAAGAGAAAATTAGCACATAATGAGCGATAAAGAAAGTCCACGTCTGATGGCAGTCTAACTTATCTATTACAATCATGTTTGTTTTGTTTCGGGAGTAGTCCAAGAAGTTCAGAACTGTAAAAATTAATCAATTGACTAAGAAGAGGTTATGCAAAAAGGGATGAATTAGAAGTGATCTAATATAACACATTGTTTATATCAGCTATTGAAAACATTGGAAGAATATACTTTCTTGTTTCAGAGTTATTTCAATCTGAGGTCTTTGCTATTGCGAAAGCCGCTGAGCTGGCCGCCAATGCACCTGCAGTGAATACCAGAGTTTACATCTACATAGACAACCAAGGAGCAATCAAAGCAGTTTACTCATTTCACAAGTCGGTCAGAAGTGTCCTGGGAAGTCGCCAAAAAAAAATAACTTCACTTTTACAGGGTTCCAGGCCAAAAAGGCATCGATGGCAATGAAATGGTATATAGCGAACATTTGAAAACGTGATCAACATTGGGAAACTCATGCATTGTCTATACGACGATCTCGACAGAAGCATGGTAAAGACAATCAAAACCCGATGAAACGAGCTACCTGGGTGCAAAAATGCTAAATGCAGGATAGGGCTAGGATAGGTCGAGATGACTAGAGAAACAATGAAGCATCTTTTGTGCACTTGTCTCGAATTGGCAAGACTACGCTGTAAGCATCTGGGGTCACCACGGCATGATACACAGGAATCGATAGTGAGGCCACAAATTTTAACAGAACCGAGCGCAGGCGTCCTAAACGAAGACTGCTTCTCTTGAACCCACGAACTGACCTCCATCTGGTATCGTAAAGGACCGAAACTGGTCTATGCTTGGCTTATTGGCCTACCAGATTAACCTAATCTAACTTACCTCCCTGAGCTTATCTAGCGGAATTAGCAAAATACAAATTCAGGAACTGCTTAATCAAAAGTCTGTTATTTGTAAAGTAATCTAGCAGATTCTCGTGTCGTAAAGCCACTTCAAAATTAACAACAAATACTTTCGACAATTACAAAATTGCCTTGAATTAAACAACTCTTGTACGGGATAAAACTGAACAAAGCGATGATAGCTATAAACAACATATGGTAGATAGTCTAACATATGGTCTTCACCTGTAACAGAAGAAGTTTTTTTGTCCAATTCCATGAACACACCTACCGAGAAATGCCGTATAGCCAAATTCGAAAAAACAAAAATTTGTATATCGCGCATATGGTAGGTAGAAGTCTAGACCCAGTTTTTATGTTAAAGGACTCAATTTGGTGAATCTCACTCTTTGTCTTTATTCCTATTCTATAAAAAGAACCGTTAGCATTAAGATCCTAGTATTCGATATACTTACATACGTGGCTGAGTGGTGGGTGGAGATTATAGAAGGCAAATACAACAGCTGGAAGCTAAAGCTTAAGCTGAAAGTTCATGGGAACATAATCGCTTACAATTGCTCACTGAAAGAAAAAAAAACAAATGGCAAACAATTTTTGATCATATTTCCATTTAGAATGAGAATGGCAACAATATTATACCGTGTGCTTTAAATAAAGAACAAATAGTACTTACAAACTTAAAAACCACACTTAAAGTGATATAAACCGCAGCAAAACATTTTTGTACTTTGATTAAAATTTCAACAAACTCTTAAATCTCATTACAAATTCACTTAGAAATATTTAAATAATACAAAAGTAAAATATATGACCGGAAGCTGTCTGCGACACGGTGTTGTCAACATTCCAACACTGCTAAGGCAAGAGCAAGAACATGTCCGAGGTACTTGTTGAAAGCCAAGGGAAATAAGAACATACAAGTACAAAAGGATGACAGACAAAATAATAGCCATAAATAAACTTAGCTTATCATTGTGAGCAGCAAAGCATGAACCAACACACCTTCACACAGAAAACGTTCGCACATTTATAGATTCCGTTATTCTTCTGGTTGTTTACATAAATAATCAGCTTTCCGCCGAAGTGAGGGAAAGTGGAAAGTCAGCGAAAATTTTTTCCAACTTTAGTACAGCTTGAGCTAAAAAAATATATGTACGTAAGTGTGTGTGTTGATAAAGAAACCAATGAAAGCTTCACCTTTATGTATTCAGAAGAAAAGTTGATTACACTAGGTAACAATGTTGTGAAAAATGCGTGAAAATGAATTTCAATTGCCGTTTTTAAATTGCTTGTAATGAAATGCGTCGCTGACGTTTTGTCAGCTTTGCTATTTACCATTTGCTGGATGCGGCCGTCTCTCGCGATAGGTGTCTTGCTGAGTCACCATTTTTTTCTCGTTGTTAGATTCGTGAATGGGAAATCATTAATCTCTGTTCTTTTTGTCAGAAGTCTACCCATTTGTTTATAGTAAAGTGTGTCGACAGTGAAAATCAAAAATTTATTGGAACATTATACTCTAAACGTTTTAGAATTTCACAACTAAAGCTTGTGAATTTTGAACATTTTTTAATAAAATAATTTTATTTTATAATGCGTTTAATAGTCAACTTTTGGTGTCACACCTCCAACACTCACCCTCAAATGATTAGGTCATTGATCTATTGATAGAGACGACATAGCGGGAATGAAAGATTTTTTAAAACTCTCCAAATTTATGTGGCGTATTTTCCAGCCCATTTCCTCGCACTCTGACCACTTTCTGTAGTCCAATGAGTTTAAATGTGGACTTCGACCAGTCATCTGCGAGTAAGAAACCAGGAATATTATTTTTAAGCTACTGCTGGATGGTTTTCGCTTTATGGGCAGTAGCAAATTCTTACTAGAAGATTCAATGCTCTTCATCGAAGGAATTATTGCATAACTGCTTTTTCTCGCCATCTACAGCATCTTGAACACTTTTGCCTCATTTTAACCCCATTTAAAGCGGACTCCAAACCATCACCGTAGCTGAATCGTGATAATATTGTACTCTTGCAATAACATTTTTTGCTTCTTTGTAAACTTTTACGTAGCTTTTGCCTTATTGCTTATTAAAAACTTCTTCAACATTGACAATTTTTCATCCCTAACAGGGATACTTTTAGGGCCGTTGATGAGCGCATCAGAAGTAATTTAGCCTGAGCCTAATTTGCTTCAGAGGATGATTAGTTGACCATAAGCTTTCATGTGGAGTCAAAATAGGAATAAATTTTGACATTGAGATGAAATAATTTTTTTGTTTTCTAAGGGGATTTTATAGCTGATTAGTTCGAACCACGCAATGACGGAAAACAATTCTCGAAATGTTGAGCTTGTCATTTATATAACTTGCACTGTTTCCGCTCTTTTATAAAGCAACCATCGGAATATGATTTTCATTAGATCCCCACTCCATTGTGAACAACCGAAAGCAAACAGAGAACTGATTATTTTACTATTATGACCAAAAAATAGTAAGACTTTGTTCAAAATTTTTAAAAACTTAATTTATTCTTCAAAATCTATGTCGTCTGTCCCCCTTAATCTTATTACACCCGTGCCGACGTTTTTTCGAATCCTCGAAACAGCTAAAAAACTAAATTTCTGTAATAGTTTGGCCAGTCAGAAAGAATTTGAAAAGCACCACAGCTCGATAATCGAAGAAAACTGTCAACTTAACCTTGATTTTTGACCTGATCGTCTGTTTCCGGGTCGAAAGCATAGATCCAAAACTCATCGCCAGTAATAATACGTTTCATGGCATACTGGTGGAGGGAAACATGTTTTCACAGACGTCAACGCGACGCTGTTTTTCGAAAAAAATGACGATTTTCTAACGAAACGAATTTGTACCAATCAAAAACACTTGCCTCCGACAAATAACTATCTCCGAAGGCCTTTTCCAACATTTTGAATGTTTCGGCACCAGAAATTTGATTCAGCACTCAAAATTTAGTGGAACTTCTTTGTTAAATAATTTTATTATCGTAAAGATCGCCGAATGCTCTTAATGTACTTCAGATGCACCGATGTCTTGCAGTGGAAGACTCTATGCGCTGCTGGTTGTACTTTTTTTAATATACTCGCCATGTTTTCAGATAGATATACTTTTGATACAATGCACATTCTGATCGGGTATGCAAGTATGTACTATGCATTTAGCTATCTCAGTATATATTCTTCTAAGCTTCCAGCAATCCAAAGTATGCTATAGGTAAATCCAAATTTATGTGTAAAAGTTTTAAAGTCACAAGTAAAGTGCAGGATAAATGCGTTAATGGAATACATTAACATCAATTACTTCAAACTACCAGTATAATCTGAAAAAGAACGAGCTAAAGAACATCTTGGCGGGTAAGAAAAGGCGCTGGAAATACTTTACCTTACTTAGCAGCACTTATAAAACATTATTAAGTTATCTTAATGTTTTATTAAGTGTTTATCGCTCTCAAAATGTCCTACACCATTAACGCTTTAACAATGAACCAATCCATTATGTCCCACTCTGCTCTCCGAAGCCTGGCATCGACATTTTCAAAGACTTATCTGTACAGTTTCGCTGCATTGTGCTATTAAAATTTATATTTAACGGCGTCGCAACCACGTGAAATGTTGTTAACTTGTCCATTATGTTAATTGGCAGTTATTTGCATGCGAAAACACGCACACTCACGCTGCAAGATCGCTTAAATAAGCAAACACATTTAAATGCGTAAGTACTTACTATCTATACTTTCCTTTCACTAAACGGTCAGCTCTCCACTCTCTCTCTATATATATTATGAAGAGCCTACCCGTTAGTTGGTTGGCGCTTTTGAGTCGCTTGCCTGAAAGCTTTGTTTCAGTTTCAGAATTGTTACACCCTACCTCAGCTTTACTTTGAGTTTTGTTGTTCCTTCCCATTTGTGCTTTTCAGCCTTATGATATTTAAATGTATGCAAATATTTTCCGCTGTCAACTCAGCAATCAAAATTCAACATTAAAACTTAAGACCAAAAGCAAATAATTAAATCTACAGGCCTTTGAATTTAGTAACCACTGCCAGCACATTGTCTACTCTGCTTGTAAGTCCAGAGCTTTGGCAGCTATTATCTTCATCCCTCATCTGTATGCTTCTCAGTTGGCTCTTCTAACCACTATTAGATTCCGTTTTAACCTCCCACGTTTTTCTCCGACTATGTCACCATAATAATCATACCACACTTCCGTTACTTATCACTGCGAACATCTGTCGTTAATGACAATTAGTAGGTCACGCACACAAATAAACGCACACACTGGCAAATATACACACGTACACAATCTATTTTCACTTTAGTTTATTTGTGGGTTAGCCAGCGGAGGCTGGGTAGCCTTGAGGCATTTCTGCAGTTCTCCCCGTTAGTTTCCTTAATCACACTTTGTCAAAGTTTTGAGAGTGAAGTTAGTTGAGTTGAGCCGAGTTACGTTGCGTTGAGTAAAGCAAAACAAAGCACAGCAACGAATTGGTAGACATAACATAATACCTGCTGAGAATAATGAATTGACTTTAGAATTTGCTTTGCGAGTTTTGTGCTTCTCAATAGACGCTAGCTTAGAGTGCTAATTGATAAAGCTAGTTCCACGAGTATTCTCTCGACTGAAGCAAAAGTTGTATAGAAGATGTTAAAGTACCAAAATATACTAGAGAAATGAATTAATGATTAACGACAATGGCCGAAAACCGTAAATAAAATCTGTCAACCAAAGTAGTGCAGAAAGTATATTTAGCCTCTCACTCCTCAGTCAATTACAACTATTTGAATCTATTACTATGAACGTATTTCTTTACTAAAAATATTTTTGTGAACTAAATAAATATTAAAATAGCATCCAGAATTGACTATGCGGAAGTAAATAGTGAACAAATTTCCCCATACTAAAGAAAATGGTCTTACCGAGCTACCACGCAAAACTATTTCAGTCTTCGTACAATAATATGTACATACATTAGAGAGTCCAGTATGTCTGAAGTTTATTGCTATCTCGCAAATGATCACTCAATTTTTAATTTTTGCTTCAAAAATAAGGATTCAAGGTAAAGAAAAACTTTTCCGATATATTTACATGGGATTTTTTGATATTTAGCATTAGATTCTGCTTCACAAAAAATATATATATTTTTTTCAACTAAAATATTCCTTTAAAAGTTCTACGTAGTTAAAGGTATACATCAAATGACCTCAACATTCATACAAGTGATTTAAATATTTTATGTTGCTCATACGACATGGGGTACGATATGAATACAGTAAATTTAATGCTTAATTTTAACAGCTTATAACTTTTGAAGAACTGTTTTTAAGGAATAAATCATTAACACCTTTTTTAAAATGGAAATATATGTTTTAGAATGTTGCTTTTTCAAAGTTTCAGAATTATTTGCTTTGGAGATAAAAAAATATTTCGCAAAAAAATAAAAAAATCTTATCAATATGTACATTCTACAAAATAAATTCGTTTTTCTGTCCCTACGCCCCTTTGTATACTTAAATCTTTAAATTGAGTAACGGATTTTGATGCGGTCTTTTTAATAGATAGAGTGATTGAAGAGGAAGGTTTATGTGTATAATAACATTCCATTAAATATATTATGGATATCCCACAACGACATTTTTTGTCAATTTCTTCTTCCGACAAATAATGGCTAATTTTCGAAGCAATTTTAACCAAAACAGTATTAGTACTTATTCAATTACATAAACACCTTAAATACATTGTTCATTTAATACACAGTAGATCTGAATGTCCCTGTTTATGATTTAAATGAATATTTTCGAAGATATTACAGATTAAAAAATAGCGCGTCGGAAGCCGCAGTCGAGTCGATCCAAGTATCAATCCAATTTTTGACTTCTTCATAAGGACTGAAGTGCTCGTTAGTTAGACCGTGTGCCATCGATCGGAACAAGTAGTAGTAGTCCCATTTCAGCGTCTCCAAATATTTTTTGACCACCTTTGCGACGTGAGGCCGCGCATTGTCATGCTGGAGAATGACTTTATCGTGTCTTTCCTCGTACTGTGGCCGTTTTTCTTTTAGTGCTCGGCTCAAACGGATCAATTGCGTTCGGTATCGGTACCATGTGATGGTTTCACTAGGCTTTAGCAGCTCATAATATATCACCCCCAGCTGGTCCCACCAAATGCAGAGCATGACCTTGGCGCCGTGAATGTACGGTTTTGCCGTCGACGTGGAGGCATGTCCAGGCTTTCCCCATGACTTTCTTCGCTTAGGCTTATCGTAGTGGACCCATTTTTTGTCGCCAGTTACAATGCGATGTAAAAATTCCTTTCGGTTTTGCCTTTGAAGCAGCTCTTCACATGCAAAGAAGCGCCGTTCGACATCTCTTGGATTCAAGTCGTAAGGAACCCAGTTCCCTTGTTTCTGAATCATTCCCATGGCTTTGAGGCGTTTTGATATGGCTTGCTGTGTCACTTGCAACGGTTCAGCCAATTCCCCTTGGGTTTGAAACGCATCTTGGTCGAGTAATGCTTCCAATTCAGCATCTTCAAAAATTGTTTCCCTTCCACCACCATGCCGGTCTTCGACTTCATAATCACCATTCTTAAAACGTTGAAACCATTCGCGACATGTTCTTTCACTTAAGACAGCCTCACCGTACGTATCCGAAAGCATTCGATGAGCCTCAGTCGCACTTTTCTTGGAATTAAAAAAAAAGCAAAATTTCCCGCAAATGTCGAGAATTCGGCTCAAAAAGTGACATTTTCAGTTGAGAATAAATTTTGGATGCAAACAGATCTCTACAAATATTTTATTGGGTTAGTGTTGACACAAATGTCCAAGATCGATATAAAACGATTTAATCGACCAGTGCTTGACCCTAGAGGCATCTATTGGAAAACGGCGGAAGCAAAGTTGTATATCTAATATAATAAACACGAACCCACCCCTCATCTATGTATCAGCCACAGTAAAGCGTGGACAGGCCCTCTAGTAAATAATATATAGGAATAGAGACGTAGGAGCGCTTTAAATTGAGCTTGCTTACTTTGGATTCTTTTTACCATTTCTTATTTATTTCTTTAGAATACTTCTGGAAATTTAAAGATACTTTTGTTCGCAAGCTTGTATTAACTCTGCGGTGTTATCAACTAATTAAAAACTATTTTTCAATTAGCAAAAATCCAAGAAAAGCACACACTGAATCAGGCAGCATTCCTTTCAACTAACGCAGTGGATGAACTAAACCAATAGTCAATAGTCTGATTTTAGTAAAAAATACACCAGCTTCGTACTTCGAGTTGTATTCGTTAACCAAAGGTACACTGATAACTCATTGAAGTGAATAAGCGTTTTGTTCACCTAAATGAATAACAAAGCAAATACGTAAATGGACGTATCGGATCACTGCCGCGCCCACAAATCGCCATTAACCCAAAACATATAAAGTGCCATAACTAAGCACTAAATGAAGATATACAACTCGAATTTGACACAGGAGTAGGCAAACAATTTTGAAAAAGTGAACTTGGCCCCGCCATCTTATAAGTTTAATGTAAATATCTCCTAAATTACTAACGCTACAATGAAAGAATTTTATCAGCACAAATATTATAAGAACTCTTACCGACAGTGTGAAAATGGATGAAATCATTAAATAACCTCGCTCACTCCCCATATAACAGTGCTGTTCAAAACTACTTAAAGCGCGATAAATCAGTAACTAATTATGTCAGATACATTAAATTGTACCTCCGAGGTGCTTTATAGGAGCCGGCGCGACAATGGGCGTTTCACCGACCACTTTTTGCTGAAATTACATATCCCGAAACCCGGTAAACCGATTTAGACTAAATTTAGAACGTAGCACTTTTTTCATACTCTTACGTCACAGTGCGAAAATGGGCGAAATCAGAATACAACCACGCCTAATTAATATAACGGGTTTCAATTTTATACTAATAGTCCAAGCAAAATTGTTCAAGCCGCTAGGAACCAAATATGTGGGCCCAAGTATCTAAGTATCTTTGACCAAAAGTATAGGTCAATGTGTGAGATATACAGGGTTTGTCCGGAAAGTAATAGGACTGATTTTCTTCCGCCGCGACTGTACTTCGGAGCGTGCGCGCACCGACTAGATTCGTTAGAAGGGCGACATGTTTCTGTGAGTGGTGCAAGCCGAAAACGCATCGTTCGTTAGATCAGAGATAACGTGATTAAATTCGGTATAAAACTCGATAAATCTGCGACAAAGTCGTTTGATACGATCAAGCAGACTTACCCATATGTTGCTTTAGCAAGAAGTGGGGTGTTTCGGTGGCACCAGGCCTTTATTTTATTCCATGGAAGAGGTCGCTGATGAAGACCGTGCTGGGAGACCTGCGACTCCCACAAACACCGACAATTTGACTCGTGTGCGCAAAGTTTTGAACTCATCCCATCGACTAAGTATTCGTTTAATTGCCCAGATGTTAAATTTATCAAAATTTACACATACTGTTCATGCATTGCGGCGGAGAACTTGAACATGCGCAAGCTGCGCGCAAAGATGGTCCCAAAAGTGCTCACTGACGACCAGAAATTGCAGCGAGTGGAAATGTGCCAAGAAAATTTGAACTTGACCTCCAATTTTTGAATAACGTAACCACAAGTAACGAGTGATGGATCTTTCAATATGATTCCGAAACAAAGAGGCAATCTTCTGAGCGAAAGAGGGGATCCAAACAGCATGCAACTCGACTCTCAATGCTATTTCGGAGCATTACTATTGGTTCAATAAATTTTTTTAAATCGACTCAGTTTTATTACTTTTCGGACAAACCGTCTACAGCTGAAATTCAGAGAGAACCTTTTCCTGACAATAATAATTCTATGTGTCTAAAATGCGTTGAATCGGGTCCCTGAGCCCCAATCAAAAGATTTTTGAACTTCCAGGTGACCTTACCACGCATATATCGGCCAATATGTGTTTTATCTTAACGAAAATTAGAGAACGTATTTTTTACTCATAATTTACTGTATCTTTGTGCCTAAAATAAATACAATTAAACACCCCCATATAACTATTATCAGGATTTTCGAACAGCCGGCTGACTTTGCTCCACACGTTTGGCGGTTGTATGAGAGGTTTAATGAAACCCAGGGAACATTTTTTTTTAGTATTTGGCATGATAATAGTAAACAGATAAAATCGGATCGATACTACCCCAATTCCCATATACCACGTACAGGCGCGTTCCAAAGTAAACAGGACTTTTTGAATCTAGCGCCCCCATCTATATGTCGACTGGTGCGTTAGAATCTGCTACCTTTATCGATTGTCCAGTGAGAACTTCACGACATTTCATTTCATCGATTGGAAGTGAAGTTATTGCGTTTTAAGTGTCAGTATATTTGTGTTATCGGTGCGAAAATGAGCTTCGAACAAAGAACCAACATTAAATTTTGTTTTAAAATTGGTAAGACTTTTACCGAAACGTTTAAATTGATGAAACAAGTTTATGGCCATGATTGCCTATCCAGTAGCAGAGTGCACGAGTGGTTTCAACGTTTTCAAAATGAGTAGTGAGGGCATAAATGAGATCAACAAGTTGGCCAATCAAAATCCGTGATCACCGGAAATTCTATCGAAACTGTGCGTGAATTCATCAAAAATCAGCCGTAATCATCATTGAAGTTCATGGAAATGGAATTGAAAATATCCAAAACATCGATTTATCGCATTTTGACGGAATATATTCGACGTGTTCGGCCCGAATATCGCGTGGATGAAAGTTGGCGTTTGTTGCACGATAATGCGCGGTGTCATCGATCTACGCTTGTGACCGATTATTTGACCAAAAATCACATTTTAACCATTAACCACTCCCGGTATTCACCTGATATGGCACCGTGCGACTTCGTCCTTTTCGGAAAAATGCATTTGCCCATTTTGCTGGCAGTGTTTCCGTTCTTCTCACTCATTTTTAGTTCCACAAGGTTTACAGTATCTTTTAAATACTTTTAAATTCTAGAAAAAGTTATTTCATATCAGATATGCATATATATCAGCGATGCATGTTGTTTATCGGGAAGCTTCAGCCTACAGATAATACAGACTTTGCATGCGTCGAACCCAAACCGCGCCGAGTAAGACGCATACACACTCGTATTTACTTATATACATTATACGTTGTATCTAACTTTTCCATACCCCTGTATGTATGTATGTAAATATTTGCAGTGCTGAATGCAGTCAATGCTACGGAAGTACGTAGAGCATGTCTGTTTGCTAGCGAGGAAATTAATTTGAGTGACAGATTGCTTGTTGCAAATGTCGATATGCAATATATTTGCATATATGTATGTATATTATGTAAATGTGCATGTGTTAGCGGATGGAAATATGCGCACCCTTGGAAATTTCCTCACCGACATTCACGCAATTTCATACTTATTTACATAAAGTAGGTAGAAATCTGTTAAGCTCGAACTAAACTCTGAATACTTCAATTCAAATTTATCACGTTATCGAAGTTTTCAATTTTTTATTCACGTTACAAATTTTTCGATTTTTTAGGTATAAAACGTCTCATTAATTATTTAGGCTGCCATCTTATATGACAAATGATAAATAAATGATTGTTTTAAGTCACAAAGCAATGCAATGGATATTTACCTCCGACGATGATCTGAAGCACTTTAAACAGTTGGGGTACTCACAACTCGTCGTAAAGCATCGTAAAATCGTAAAATTATAAATTTTTTTACACTTGCTTAAAAAAATTGTTGTTGGTTTTCATACAAAAATTAGTTTACACACTTACAATTCTCAATGATATGTTTTCGAATCGTTATAACTTATAACTTTATGAGACTTGTGAAAACCCTAAGTTATTAAGTCGTGTTGAACGCAAAAGACTTGTGGAATGGATCATAATTTTCAACGGCATTGCTAGCCTTCCAACTGGAGTACGCAAATATATAGATAGCTCATCTGACATATCACACAAATTATTTCTGTTTTCCTTTCAATTTTTTTGGTATAACTTATGATGATTAGTTCATTTGAATTTTCAGTTTTAGCGGAACTATCTAAGGTTCCATGTCCATCCTTTCGGCTTCTGCAATGGCATTAACCCTCATAATTCTTACCCTTCTGAAGTTGAAACTCAAAGTTGATGTGCCTGTTATATTGATGAGTTACCTAGGCGCGCCCAGACTGTGCAACGGCAATAGGTTACGTATCACAGAGTTGAGACGACACATCGTTCAAGCCACCATTCTTACCGGAGAGGCCAAAAGAGAGACGGTATTGATATTCAGAATCCCTATAATACCCAAAAACTTACCCTTCCTGTTCAAACGCCTACAATTTGCCTTAAAAGTGGCTTTCTCTACCACATTAAATAAAAGTCAATGAAAAACTCTAAAAGTAACCGACATTCAGCTGGGCAAACCGTGCTTCTCCCGCGGACAACTTTACATTGGTTACTCCCGTATGTCGAGAACAAAAAGATTTTTTACACAGAAAAGTAATAAGTCCCGCAGTGCTGTTTAGCGGGATATGCTGTAGTAAAATAATTTCTACCTTTCTATGATTTCCGATGCTCAAACTAAAATTATTTTGCTTCTGAAAATGTGAATGTTTTACTGTTATTTCACAATTTATTTTCCCTAATAAACCGAGGGTAATACCGCGGAGAAAAGCTAGCGTTCTCATAATTTTTATTTTGCTAAATTAAAATTTACGACACGACACAATCCAACAAAAACATTGATGCATAGGATGTATCAACCACGCATCGAAATTGAGCGATGTATCATATTTAAAAACATTGATGTTTCTTACATCGATGGATATCGGCCATCTCTAGCTTGTATCTATGAATGTACAGGTACTTACACATTTCATACTTATACACTTTTTGTAAGAGAGGAAATTGTCTACTCGTTGCATTCAGATCGTACGAGAAATGTTGCTTGCTGACTGACGCATATGTGAGATGCGTTATGCTTTCATGGTTTTGATAGCATCTATTGCACTTGGCCTAAATAGACATCGAAATATCTTGGAAGTGATTTACAGGATTTGTAATGAAATGAAACCTGGTAGTGAAGGTTAGATGTTGTATTCAGGACCAGGAACATTAGTTCAGTGTGTGTTTGGCAGCTGGTTGTTGACGATGCAAAAAAAATTTAAGACTTCCTTAATAGCAATCGGCCAGTCAATAAGCTAATAAAAAAGGATAATCTGAGAAACTGAGAATTTGGACAGACAATTTGCAGCGGCAGTCCAAAAATTGTCTTATTCATCGTTAAAACAACACATTTCATTTTAATAGATTGGACAACCAACTCATTGTCTCGCCAAGCATTAGTGAATTTAGAAGCAATATTTGTTGCAATACAAATTCAAAGTCAACCTTTTCTATTTAGTGAAAATAGAAAACTTTAATGTTGCTAATTACAAGTACCGATTTATTACGAATTTCATATGTAATATGTATCGTCGAATTCTTTTTAAAACCTAATAGTATCAACTGAATGAAAATTATTTTCCGCGTTTTAAGATTATGATGTATGTTTGCTCCTTTAGCCAACGGCACTAAAATGTCTGTTTCGGGCGCTTTGGTAGAATACGCTAAGCTCCTCCTAACAACGTCAAGCACGCTTCCCGCTTATACTCAATATGAATACCTGCGCGGGAAGACACATGACACATTGCATTTGTTTCCGCAGTAATTCGAGCACTTCGTTTGTTTTCACTAAGAGTTCTGACACAGCGAAAGTGAGTGGCGTGTCAGAGATCACAACAAAATCCTTTTAGGAATATTTAAGCAAATGCCACGCCAAACAACTTACTTATTTTACAAAAAAGATACATTCTAACCTTTTCCAGCAGCTGCGAGCTTAATACTGATGCGCCGTGGGGATGAAGAGAGGTTCATGCCAAATATATAGTACACACTGCGATAACAGACTAAAACAAATAATGCAAGACAATATTCGCACATTAAAGCAGTTGTAAAGCATATATACAAGTATGTTTGTCTACATTTAAATATACGAAGGTGGACCGATAGATAATTAGCTTTACCATCGCATGGCGCTGCTATCGCAAAGCGAAATATATTATCGCGTCATACATTATTGTAAACGGCTGGTATCCACCTGAATCCGAATCCTAGGTTCGTTTTGAAGCTTGAATGTCCTGTGGTGTGGCGTTTCTCGTTTTTGGCATAAAATTTGTACTGTGAAATCAATGAGCGCTTTCCATAGCTATCGTTAATAACAGAATGCAGAGTTTAAAAATGTTCGCTCATCAGTTTTTGATGAGAAAGATATAATAACATGACAAAAGCCACGACACAGTATCGAAAGACCTCGTGGATCATACCCTCATGAAGTAATACTCGTAGGCTTGAGAATACTGCTAGCGCAAGTGCTATGAGACCATGAAACCGTCAAGTACAATTCAAAGGAGTTTCTAGATCGTTTCGTTACTGTCGATGATACCAGAGACCAGGAAATAGTCAAAACAGTGCACTTGATCCGATGAATCTGCTTCACAAAAAGGAGAATTGTGCAATCGACCGGAAAGATACTGCTGAGCGTTTGCTAGAGTTCTCAAAGTGTGATCTATGTGTAAGGACTACTTGAGGAAAGGAAAATCTGTTACAAAACTCTACTATGCCGAACTATTTGGCTATCTCAGCGATGAATTTGAGAGAAAACAGTGCTCTTCCACCATGACAACACATCGGCTCACTCCATCTTCAGATTTGATCTCCTGTAACTTTCCTTTTTGTTTCTAAACCAATAAAAGGGACTTGCCGGACAAAAGTGTGAGACGAATTAAGTGTTTCTTGCCGCTATTTACCGCTGTTATGCGTACCTATAAAAATATATATTATGTGTTTCAGGAAGTTGAAGCATTGCTGGGTCAAGTTCTCGCTGTATTTTTTAAATAAAAATGCAATTGGAAATGGTTACAAATTAATGAATTAGAAGTATTGCCTATGACGAATCCCAAATTGTTTCCATCTTTCTGGCAAAACTCTAATACCATTAGCTTAAACTGTTCGTCTTGCGATGATATTCAAAATGTAAGCTATTTTCGATCTCGTCTGGTGAACTGCTTTTGAGCTAGGCTGAATTATAGCAAACGGAGCAAATAAAATAATATTAATTTAATATCTGGGGAAACGAACTTTTCATTCAAGCGATCTTAGGTGGGTTTCAATAGGTTTAGTAACGTGCGACCGAGTGTTGTCATGAATTGGAATCACTTTTCCGTGCCTCGTCTAGTAATGTGGTCGTACGGAATCCATGGTCCTTGTTTCTGAATCATTCCTAGCGCATCTAGTCACTTTGAAAAGGCTTGGCGGTTGACTCTCAGTTCTGAGAGAAGCTTTTGTTGCGTTTGAAACGAATCATCATCGGAAAACGGTCTAATTCATCGTCATTCGAACGTGTTTGGTCTTTCTTCATCCAGTCGGTCGTTAATGTAGGAATCCCCGCGTTTGAAGCGATGAAACCAATGGCAGCACGTTGTTTTCTTTTTAGAGTTCCCGATGTGCTTCAGCCGCCGATATCTTTGACTGAAAGAAAAGAAACAATACTAAGTTTATCATGTTTTGGAGATATCACAGTCGATATCCACTAACTGCTGGAGCCATCTATTGAGAAACAGCGGAAACTTAGTTGCGCACCTAATATATTGAGCAAAACATAGACTATGTGCAGAAGTTGGTCGTCATATTTCTATTATTCGTGTTTTTTCTGTAGGTTAGATTCTCATCGAACCACCCTTGTCCTGAAAAAGCATACGTACCTACACAATCTTACTTGTATATCCGCTAAGGCATGTCTGCTGGCAACGAAACATCATTGCACCATGTACCATTTTGCTCTGTTGCTGCTATTTTGTTAATCTCTAAGTAGCACCTTGCTACATAAAACCGACACGTGCATATGCACACACACCATATATACATATGTTTCCATGTAGCAACTCAGTATGTTTACTTTAAGTTTTGCTATTCCTCGCATGAGTGCTTAATACGATTTACGCTTATGTACACACACACATTCATACATTCTTATACGCAAATTCGAATATAGTCGCTTATGTTTCAACATTAATTCTAGCTAAGTATTAGTTTCTTTTTGTGTTAGTTTCCAGGGACTACTAATTTGCTTCAGCATTTGTACGGAAAGAATTCTCAAAATTTTTAATTTGTAAATCTCAGCCTTGCACTGCCTTTTACGGCTGAAATTAAATTCTATGTACCATTCCAAGTATAATGAAGTCTCATCGGATAGCCTCCATACAGCTTAACCTTCTTCTTATTCGCTTCAACGAAAAATTGTCTTTGCATCGTACTTTTTTGTGCGGCTTTTCTTTTCACCATCTTGTTGATTTCTTTCACGCCTGAGAGCGACATTTACGTTGCCCTTTTACTCTTTGCACTTTTTGTTTTTCTCCTTTTCCCTCCCACTTTGCCCACCCACAAATGTTTTGTTTTATTTATTTAGCTTTGCGTAAAATTTTTTCAAGTCCCCAAACTCGGCTCATCTGCGATTTTTTCCTTGCTAAGTTTCGTGCCACGAAAATCCTTTGAGACGCTTATACGTGCATATGTAGGCATATGCAAAGGAGACATGTGTATATACTGGTATTACACGTGCTCACACCCAGCAGGGAATAAATGCTTTTTGTTCGAATTCACTGCTGGTAAAAATATACATAATTCATATAGTAAAATATCTTTCTCAAAACTAAGAGCATGAAGTTATCAGAGAAAGACGAACTCCGAACTATAACCATATAAAGAAACTGGAAGAAATTCTACACATGGAAGAGGCACTGATGTCAAATACCTAATTTGGGAAATAAAAATGAGTTGCACATGTTAATAAAAAATATTCTTTTAAACATAAAAACATATTCTTTTATAAAAATAATAAAATTTCTCAGAAGAAGAGTTTGTTTTATGAGAGTTGATAAGGTTCTGAGAGATGGATAAGCACGAATTCGCAAGTTGTTTGCTGAATTCCGTACAGGTCCAATAAGTACTGAATAGAATAAACCTAGTAGACTTCCAAAAGAGAGAGCTACGAACGAAAAGATCACGAATTACAAAAAATGAATTTGGTTAACGGTGACGTGAAGTTGATTGGGATTGCAGATAATCTAAAGATATCAAAGTGAGATACTCGAAGGATATCATTTTTCAATGTTGGATATATCGTTCATGGCGATTTTTGTGTGGTAAGCGAGAGATCGCTACCAATTAAAAACAGCAGCGAAATTATGATTTTGAACAGTTCAACAGTAACCTTCGCAAAGATGTTTGACAATAGCTCTAGCAACATTTAACTTTGGTGTCCAATGAACAGTCCTTCCGGTGAAATTTACTCAATGAATACAATACGAAACCGACAAAAGAGTCAAATAATTTATTTTACCTATTATCTGTAATTCGATGTAAAATCTCATCGGTTCTTTATTTGAAACGACATTGAATTTTGAAGAAAATTTCATTTAAAAAAGCTGTCAATAACGCAACTTTTTCGATATTAACTTCGGAAATGTTGTCTTCCAAAGCTGGAATAGTTGCTGGCTTATTTCTGTAGACTTTAGGCTTGACGTAGCCCCACAAAAAATAGTCAAAGGCGTTAAATCGCATGATCTTGGTAACTGCCCATGCATTTGGTGTGGTTTGTATTGGGAATCATTGTGTATTTTTGTTTTACGGTGAATGGCGATCGACTATCTCTAACAAACTTTTGTTGCCAAAAATGGAAGAACTGAACTTGGTTGACATGTGGTTTCAACAAGATGGCGAACTCAGTTCTATGGCCATTTGAGGGAAAACTTTAGAACAATAAAGTTGGCCACCAAGATCATGCGATTTATTGCCGGATCAGTCAATATTCCAGCTTTGAAGACAACATTTCCGAAGAAATTCGGGCTATTCCGGCCGAAAATGCTACTTGAAAAAGTTGCCCAAAATTGGACTTTCCGAATGGACCACCTAAGACGCAGCCGCGGTGGACATTTAAATGAAATTATCAAAAAGTAATGAACCAATGTTTCAAATAAAGAACGAGATTCACAAAAAAGTCAACTATATTATCTGTAATTCGGGATGTAAAAGAGTAATTTTCGACATTGGATTAGAAAGAAGAAAAGCTGTCAATAACGCTATATAAACGTTCAAAGGCGCTAAAAAATAACCCATTTGGAATTGGCAGTGTTTTTTTTGTTTTCAGACCTCAAGAAAATACTAACTGCAACGGAACTCAGTGACAATAAAGTAGTAATTGCCGGATCACAGTCTATTTTGAAAGAAATATTCGAACTACTTGTATAAAAGCAGTTTCGGGAAGTTTGGAAGATCACACAATCGATGTATCGCTCACAAAGTCAACTATGTTCTATAAATTCAAGGCATGAATGGGTATGGAGGAATTAATTGAGTTCATTGAGTTTATTGCTATTATAAAGTAAAATCCTTACATATACAAGAGAGGTTTGTCAATAATTTTCAAAGGATATTATCTCAATGGTGATACTTTCTGTTGACTTTTTCAAAATGCCACTGGTAAATTAATATTCTTAAATTATTTAGCAGAATAATCCAACAGCTTTTCAATATAAAAGGTGAAATCTCATACCTCAGAAACTATAAGACCAATTTTAACCAAACTTGATGTGTAACATAAATACGATTTCGCTATCTTACATTGCCGAAATAGAACTACAACAACGCCTACCTCCCATATATAACGATGTTTAATTCAATCTGATTCTTTCATTTACTTAGCAGAACAATTCAACAACTTTTCAATATAAGATAAGATTTGGCATTAAATGGTTGGATGTCAGATTATATGGAATCAAAATACCTCAGAGTTGCTTTCAACAAATATAATATTCGAAATTTCTCAGCCCAACTGTAACTTGCGGATACCCATTTTAAATTTACTTTTTCCCTACCAGGTATTCGAGGTGTTTCTAGGTGTGTGTGCATGAGTAAAATATCTCCGATGTATGCGCGTGACAATTCGTCTGACTTTTAATACTGTTTGCTTTGTGTTCCGTGTTCAGCGTTCAGCGTTTTGGGCTTTGTGAATTTTGATTTGTTTTATTGAGTTGTTCCTTTGGCTTCACCATCAGGCGACCTCTGGCAATTTGCTTGCGTATTTTGCTAGACTTAACTTTGTCTTTGTTTCGTCGGTTGATAATCCGGGCGTAAAATGTACAAGCAAAAGATGCTCTGCATAAAATAAGTGCTTATGTTAAATCGGCAATAACAATCGTGTATACGAGTGTATCTGCAGCTGAAATACGGCTTAAAGTTTATTTTTACATAAATACATACATATGTAAGGCACTTTGTATGCGCGTACGCTTATGAATATTTAAATATGTACTAGTACATTCATACATAAACAGAAAACAAGGCACGTAGGCATGCTCAGTTGCAGCTGAAAATAATAACAACGAGTAGGTGAGGTATAAGTTCTGGCAGATACTATCGTTTTCAATTTTTTTTTGCAAAATATTATACGCAGAGCTTAACAAGCCCACCTTCATACGTGCAATGTAATACATTATATTGACCGAAATTTGCGGTTTTAAATTCGATGGAAAATAAATCGGAAGAGTCAAAATTTTAATTTATTCTTGTTGATTTTTGAAAACGAAATGCAATATAAAAGGGATAGTGTTTATTTTGAGATCTTGTTTAATATACATATGCTTATCAAAAAGTCAGGCGAGTTCATTAAAAATACCATTACCTAGAACGTGATGTTTTTTGGTACCTCGATTCCACTGCATTTGTGTTCTTTGCTGTGAGACTTAAAGCAAAAATATTCTTAAAATTGTAACTTTTTTCTAGTAAAAATTATAAAATTTCATCATTTTTAGTGACAACAATGAAATATTTCAAAGATAGAGCTGATATATCTTAGTTAATTCACTAGAAAGCACTTTTAAAGACGCAGTTAGTTTCATCATTTCCTTCCTTTTCATTATTTCTTTATTTACAATTTTATAAAAGGTCCTTAATGTCCCAGTTATGTAAGTATATATTAAAACAAAAAATACCCCGTAATTGTAATTAAATTCTTCGGATAAAAGATAAGAAAAACAATTTTTTACTAGGTTTGTAGGACTGTTTTTAATTACTTTGCCAAATATATGCGCAATCTGCCAACCAATTTGTTTACAGCAGCTGCTTGCTTACCACCTCAGTAGTGCGTAAAATTTTTTACTATGGATAAAAGTCTCGAACAAAGGATGTGTCATAAATTTTGAATTTCTAACAAAACTTCGTGTGTGAAATCATTGCGAATGTTGGAAAACGCTTACGATGATGCAGTTTTATCAAAAACACAAGCCTACGAGTGGTACAAAGCCTTCAAAGACGGTCAAGAGATCGCTGAAGACATGCCTCGTTCTGGACGACCGAACATGAAAATATTAAAAAAGTGAGGGATATGGTACTTTAAAATTATCTGCCAAGAGTTAGAGAGATGGCAAGAGGACCCGACATTTCTCAAGAGTCCATTCGAATGATTTTGGTGAATATTTTGCACATTAAACGCGTTTTTCCTCAGATCGTTGCAATAAAGCTGAATTTTTTAAAGCGAGTGTACCGTGAGAAGGTCTCAGTAGACGTGCTTGATCGTGAATCCCAATTTATGGAGAGCATTGTAGCTGCCGATGAGACAAGGGTTTATAAGTTTAGTATGCAAAAGAGTCAACAATCAACGGAATGGACAATCGAACCGCAATTGTGACGGAATTTACAGCCAAAAGCGCAACGAATACCGACGATCATCTAATGTATTCGCCAGATTTGGCCGCCTGTAATTTTTTCTTGTCCCCCAAACTGAAATTGTTTCTCCGTGGAACCCATTTTCAGTCGATTGAAGAGAGAGATTCGTTGAAGGAGCTGAAGGTCATCCAAAAATGTGCATATGAATAGTGTTTCGAGAATTCGAAAAATCGTTGGCATATGTAAATTACATCTGGTGGAGATTAATTTGAGGGTGGAAAAATAAATTTTGATGAATAATTAAATATTTTTCGTTTTATTTACAATTTCCGTTTTTTTTGTAACTGTGGTTGATGCTAAGATTAGTTTCTTTTACTGTCCCTTAAGTGGTCCTACTATTCTCACTAGCTATTAATTTATTCTGTTATTCTTTAGAGGAGAGGTGTTCACACCATTGAACACTTGGCTCCGTTTTGCTCCCAGCAACATTGAGTATCCGTTTGGCTCCAAAAAACCTCCTTTACAACAAACACAGCATTTTTAATGACAACATGCAAAATGAAAACATGATCCATATGGTTCGAAGTAATCGTTATTCAGTCAGTGCAGGCTCATACTTTTATGTGAAGTACTACATGACAGAATCTATAACACCAATTTTAACTAAATTTGATTTCTGTATTCAAACATAAAAATGAAATTGGCCTAGGCCTTGGTCTAAGAAACATATCGCTAAATAGCTAATTTCTGATATATCATATTTAATTATTTAAAATCTGGCATGTATTTTTGTGATATCCTATTTTATGGTGGGAAGCGAAAATAAATTAAAAATTATAAAAAATCGGAAATCAGAAAAAACAGAAATATTGATATTGTTGAAGTTTGTAAGCTCGCGATCCTGACATTTGTATTTAGAGGTCTTTTGTTGTTTTCCGATGATCAGAAAAATAAAAATCGTGAAAAGATGAACACTCCCTTCTATGTTTTCTTTAACAACGCAAGTTTGAGGAATTTTGTTTTTTACGAAGTTTGTAACACCCAGAAGGAAGCGTTGGAGACCCTGTGAAGTATATATAGAAATTATCAGTATGTTGAGCTGATTCGATTTAGCCATGTCCGTCTGTCCGTCCGTCCGTCTGTCTGTATATATACGAACTAGTCCCTCAGTTTTTAAGATATCGTTTTGAAATTTTGCAAACGTCATTTTCTGTTCAAGAAGCTGCTCATTTGTCGGAACTGACGATATCGGACCACTATAACATATAGCTGCCATACAAACTGAACGATCGGAATCTAGTTCTTGTATGGAAAACTTTTGCATTTGACGTGGTATCTTCACGAAATTTGACATGGATTACTGCTTAAGGTAATAATATAATCTCCAAAAAAATTGTTCAGATCGGATGACTATAGCATATAGCTTCCATATAAACTAAACACATAGTTACTAAAAGAAATGCACCTGTAAAGGGTATATTAGCTTCGGTGCAGCCGAAGTTAACGTATTTTCTTGTTTTTTTGTAAAATCTGAAAATATTAATAAAAAATAACTTCTTAAAATTTTTTATGAAAATCTTTTAATTTTCGAAAATACATCAATCCCATAAGTATCACATTTGATACTGTAAATTTTGTTAGCTTAGCTTTTCACTTTATACCGCGGTATTATGCCTAACTTAGCGCTTATAGCAAATAATGCGGTGGTATAAAAATAGTCAGCACGTTTTACTTCTGTCAACCAGATCGTGGTTTACCAGCTGTGACTCACAATCGACCTCTGCAAAGAAGGGTTAACAGCGTAATCACTGTCAGCGGCAGGAAAAAATTGAAGACTTGCGTATTCAAGAATATATAGTATATATGTTCATATGTATGCGCAAACATTTTAGTGTGGGTGTGATTTCCACTTCATCAGGTATTCCAACAACGCAGACAAGAAAGTCGCAGAATTACAAACTTTTTTCAACTACTTGCCAACATTGTTCGAATATAAAGTGCGAAATGGTCTAAGAGTCGAAGGGTGAAAAAAATAACACAGCTTAAGAAAAAGGATTTACAGAAAGCTTGGAAATGCTTCTTAAGGCAAAGCAAATACATAAATAATTAAATAGTGCTTACACCCTTTCGAGGCGTTCGCATGAACTACTGCTTCTATTTGGTGCTTTCGTTTATAATAATATAGGCACATATACAAGAAATGAAGGTTAAAGAAGTGATGTGGAAAGCTTTTAAAGTTTAAGGATAATGCCGCTACAAAAAATATTATATAATTATAATTTTGCTTTCGGCGGAAATTCACAATAGTTCAGTTATAATGAGAACTTTCATCGTAGCTCCTCGAATGTTTATTCAAGAATCTCGCCTACGTCTGTAGGACTTAATGATCACGAACTAAAATTATTATTATTACAAATTATATTATTATAATTGAATTCCTTTTTCTGTGCAAATTTAAAACATGGGTCAGTCTGAATACATGACTTTAACATCAGCCAAAAGTATTGAACATTTTTGCTAGAAAGAAAAGCGCATCCCGAAACAAACAACAAATACATAATATATGCTCGATACAATACAATTTTATAGTACCATTTTTATAACCGTTATTTTGAGGTAAATTTTCTGTATCTGGTTCTATTAGTTCGGAAGCTCTGGCAAAGCAGATGATGATAGTGGGAATTTAGTTCAGCGCAGCATCATTTTCACTTGAATGCGCAAAAAGTTTTAAAACTTAACCGACTCTATTCCGCGCGATTTCTCCACTCATTTCCAACTCTATTTTGTTCGAAAAAAATATGACGGCACCCGACGTTGGTGCATGATGAATGCGAGTTGATGAGTTCGTGAAATGAAAAATGATGACTCTACTCTTCGCAGCAGCAAGTTGCACCTCTTTCTACGCAGGGCTATCAGCTATCAAAACGGCGAAGCTGCGGATGATTTCATGTAAACCACCACTTAAGTAGAAGGCAAAAACATGCAAATGCAAAACTTTTGATAAGTCGCAAGCATTTCCCTTCTTTGCAAAGAGAAAGAGTTGACAGTAGTTAGAAACATGCGTGTTTTTATACCTTTGGCGTAGATACGAAATTTAGAATTTACTCATTTCCTTCTGTCATTTGAGCTTCACAAGGGTTGAGTTTTGAATAGTTTACCCATATGTGTATTCAGAGTTTTATTTTAAATGCAAAGCTTAGGTGTATGCGTAATCAAAGAGGTGGTCTTTTACACGAATACTTACTTTAATTACGCAGGACTCACTAGTTGGTTTCAACGGTTCAATATTAGTCAAACAAACACTTCAACAGTTTGCAGAAAAAAGGGAAAACCAACAAAACCATCAGTTTTGTCGGTATTTATAGTTTTCTGTAAGAGATCAGAAGTTTCTAGTTCATGGAGTAGAAGAGATAGAGATCTAAAATTTTAGTATGAGTTGTTAGAGCAATCGACTTTACACACTTTTGGAAGGGAGTTTTCGAAGTTTTTATAGGCAGAGGAGTGTTGAATCCATGGGGTTTGCTGGACATCCAAAGAGGTGCTTAGAGTCATGCGGCGACTCGTTGCGTGCTGCTACAATATCCAGAACGAATTTGCGCAAGGGTCTTTCTCCATTGCTGCGGCAACTAGAGCTCTTCGTTTTTATACAAGTATGGTGGAGGTTTGATGCTAAGCACACCATTCACTGGAAGTCTGTGATAGTGTTGATGGCTCCACAGTGAATGACGGTTAGTGCGTATCTAAAGTTTTTTCAGTCCAAAATCTGGTCGGCGAATTGTTCGATGTCATAGACGTAATCAAATAAAGACTATTGATGTTCCTAAAATGCGGCACCGCATTAAACAGACGACTGCAGGGATGGGTTTTCCAAAAATAACTTAGCAGAAACTGTTTGGAGAAGCGTTCACTATTCCTTGACCGAAAGCATACGGGCCCCGCTATGTAAGTGTTCAACTGGAGACATCAAGTGTCATCGAGTAATCGTTCTGAGTGCTGTGTGTGTACACGTCTGAAGCTTTTACCTGCGCTTCACGTCATCCAGGCAACCATATTGGTACAGCTTGATTTATGAGTGGCCGGCCCATTGTCTTACAAGTTGCCGACAACAGTCTTTTGCCCGTTCTCCAGCAGTTTTTGTCTAGAGACTTGATAATTTTGTTGTAACTCTGTACTTTGGCAGTAATCGCCACGTTATGAGGAGTTAAGGTTCACAGGCTGATAATTGAAATTTTAATGCTATCAACTGTGCTCTTAAGGTCCAATCTGTACTCCTTCGTCCAGTTAGTGAGTAAAGTCGCTATGGATTCGATGGAGAGAATGTCAAGCTCCTTGCAGAGAAGGAGCGAGAAAGATTGGAGAGATAGCTGTTTACTTTTAGAAGAGTTTAAGAACACGTGCCATTGATTCCATTTCCTGACGCCAATATCGTACCTTCTCTCTTCAAATATCTTTTACAAAAGCTAATAAGTAGATGAATTTACTTACTGACGCCATGTTCTAAGGTCAACATCGAATATTATATAATAAGATATTAGTCCAATTCTATTCTAAAACAAATATATAATCACACATTATTATTTTCATTGAAAGAACCCACATATCGTTATTCTTTCAAAATTTTCTGAAAAAGCTTCATCTCGCAATCTTTCCATATTATTATTATTCATTCATATTCTTCTATTTTACTCTCCTTGCATGGAACTCTCTTCGCATGTAGCAACATTTGACTAACTCCGAAAAGTCGAATAAAAAGTTTATGTAGAAAAGCACTAAGTACCCCTTAACCATTGTAATACGATTGCGAGACAACTTGAGCTGAACACCTCAGTTTCCTTGCATTTCCATTGCGTTGATGTACTTGTATTGCACTGCAAACTAACATAAAAAACCAAAGTAAATCAAGGGAGCAGCTTGCATCTTGCTGCTCCTCAATTCCTTGGCTCACAAAATTCAGCAATAACTCATTATCCAAATGTCGGTAGCACTTTACGACTTTTCAGTTGCTACAGTTCAAAATTTTCGACTGTTGCTGGTGTTCTTGTATACTTATGTTACAGCTCCAAGAAATGAGCCCTCAAATACTTTGGGGAAATTACACATTGCCGTATAAAACTTTTCCATTTTGCCTCATTTTCTTAAACTAACTTTTGAATTTCTTTTAATTTTTCCTTTCACAATAATGCGCACATCACCCCTTTAGTCACACACACACACACTCGCACGCAAGACTTACTATGCGACCAACTTTCTTACAGTGTTGAAGGATTGCATGCGGGCAAAGCGCGTCGGTAGCGGAGAAAAGATACTTTTTCATTTAATTCATACTTTAATGTGTGAATTTTTATACTCTTTCGGTAATGCTGTGAGTTTCAACTTAAATGAAAATTCTTTCTTTAGCCGGGTTGGAAAAATTTTACATATTTCATTTCGCAAGAAGTTCCACGTGAGCAGAAAGTGAGCAGCGCTCTTTGATTGGTTGCTTAAAGAATTGCTAATTTTAATTGAATGCATCCAATTAAAGGTGAGAACTCACGGAGCGCAATTTAAACTCGCAACTGAGCAACTTTTGCCACTTGCTATTCAAAACTCAGCGTAAATAACAATTACTTCAAGGATGACTTGATTTGAACATATTAGTTCCACTTTTATAAATATTGTAGGATTGTTAATAAGGAATGGGTACAGTCATGTATATAGTGAAAGATCGTTATGAGAAGAAGAAGATTTGATGGTGATTTGGTATAAAGATTTATAAACATTGTGGTTTGTTCTCTGTCAACGAAAAAAATACTCTTCTATTGAAAATCTACCTAACGGCTGCCAATGGATAGGGTTTAGTCACTGTGCTGTCTGCAGCGGTAGCACCAGAGAAAAAGAGATGGTTAACTCCTCTCTCACTGGAAGTGAGACAGCAATATCATAGTTTTATTTTCAATGGAAAATGATTAAACACATTTAATGATTGAGAGTTAACAAGCTTAAATCCTATTATTGGGTATTGAAAGCACAAAAGTCAGTTGTTATAATATTCTATAAAAAGCTTTAAATAGTTTCTCCATATAATAAATAACCAATATTTATTAATTTTTATTCGTACTAAATGTTGGTTATTGGGTTGATAAATACTCAAAATTGTTATTTTGTTCAATCTGGCCATAACGGAAAATGTTATAAAAAACGCTAATTTTGAGGCGCTCTCACACTGGAATAAGTTTAATATCCCTTTATTCCTGGGTAGCACTATGAACCACCCCAACAGCGGCTTTTGAGCTAATGCTAAACCTACCGCCTAGACCACTTCGATGTAAGCTGCGCAGCAAAATCGGAAGAGGACTACTGGCTGCAGGAGAATTTACACATAGGTTCAGGGTAAACACAGAAAGACATGACTGGCGTAAAGGCATGTTAGCTGCGCGCAAAACATTCAAAATTTATAATGATGGCTCGAAAATGCACGACGGAGTTGGTGCGAGAAAATATTGTGCAGAGTTAGGCACAAGGCAGCCGTATAGCTGTCGGACCACTGCTATATATTTCATATAGAAGTCTTTGGTATTGCTATCCTCTAAGGAATTAGTAGACAACTCCAAAGATAACATTTACTTAGCTTCAAGGCTTTACCCTCGTTTTACATATCAGCAAGGCACTTCAGAGGGCAGAACAGTAGAGTAAAGTGCCGCCGTGACCAAGCGACTTCATTTTTATTGGGTGCTAGGTCGCAAAGGCATCGAGGGCAATTATAATGTGGTTGTCATCCGAAAACATGATCAATATAAAAAAAAATTAAACATCATTGTCTATACGACGATCTCGATCACTCTCGATCAATCTCGGCCGACAGAAGCATGGAAGAAGCAGAGAAAAATCAAAACACTAGGGAACGATCTACTTGTGCAAGAATGAAAAAATCATATGTAAAACAGTAGATCGGACATATACAATGTTCCTACTGGCACCCGTAGAAGAAGACACATGATTGGATTATTCACTGGTCACAGTTTGGTGATGGCACACGTCCTGACAGATCGAGAAGACTGCAAGAAATATCAAGAGCAAGGCAACAAGGAACAAGGGATCATCTTTTGTACACATGTTCCATATTTGAATGGCTACGCGTTAAGGATTTTGGTGCCCACAATATGAGACCCTGGAAAAGGTATCGTTAGTGATCACACAGAGTCAATTACATTTTGCTTCCACTGACCAGTGCTCACTTCGTGACGGATTTTCATCTGGTATTATTAAGAACCAAAACTGGCTTACGCGTGGCTCATCAGCCTAACAGACTAATCTAAACTAAATTATTGTGACTCTGTAATAGGCTGAGGTGAAACTAACGGTTTGTGAAAATGAAACCTTAGAACTCTCATTGCCACTCCGGAATTTAAATGCAGACAATTTTTAAATATGTGGAACTTATAAATAATTGTTTGTTCAGGTCCTCAAACCTTAAGTTCTTATATATTTCCGTTAATATAAAGTACGATGCTGGGTACAATCGGCTAGTAGTTTCTCTATTAATAATTATCAGTTCCTTTTTTGAAACGATACGTTAAAAACCTTTAATCATTTGTTTTAAAACATACTACTAAATCCTTGTTTAAAATATATATATTTTTTTTGAAGGTGAAATTCAAGAAATTACCTATTAACTTATCAATTTGCAAATCTATTCAATTCCACCCGAACTTAGCCCTTTCTTACATGCCATATTTATACAGTTACATAGTACGCCTGACACTCCATTGCAGTGTTGCTAATTAAAATGCTGCATTATTGTGCCCTCCAGCATCGACGCGGAATAAAATTTATGTCATCCGGGCGAAGGCAACCAACTGCGACAATGACTGTTGTTGGCAACACCGTAACGGAAATGTACTTTTTATGCTCGCGCTTAACTTGCTGCAACATAACTATATTAAACTTGCCTTTTTTACCTAAACGTTCGTTGATGCTGATGATAATTCTGCATCTACTTTTACTACTGCAACAATGTAAAAATAGGTTGAGTCAAGTTCGATACTTTTGAAAATCATAAAAGGTTAGATATGCTCGACAGTAATATGATCTGAATATGAATCTCCAACTATTAATTCAATTTTTTTTTCATAAAACTACCAGTCAAAAAAGAAGAGATTCTGCAGGGCCTGGATTTGGTACCAGCAACAAACTAACATTAAACAATTTTTTTTAATCTTGTATCATAAGTCCTTTTCCACAATTATTCAGATAAATTCAGTTTATATTTTTCAAAACAAAAACATGGTCCGAGTATATGAAAAAGCATATTTTTTCTTTGTCAGTCGTACTTAGACCCTCCTTATTTATATTTTCGCTAGAAACTGGGAAGTATAAAAAACATGAACTGCGCAATGACTGTTTTTGCAAAAGCAGAAGCAACTACCACACGATGCCATTGTCACAAAGGCGAAGACGTAGCGATGTTGAAAAACGTGAGATATGCTTTATATACAGAAAGTTAGGGAAAAGAAGACTAACAAACTTACTGCACTCTACGGCAAAAATCGTAAAAAAATATTTGCTTTGCCTGGTTGTGGGAGGGAGCTGTTTTATTGTCGCTAAAATCCACGGATCGAAACACAGTTGGCCAGTTAAAACATTTGAGTAGAGAACTATATAAGAATTTATACTGTTAGCTGAAAACTGGTAACCAGATTTATCGTTTTTCGGCCAAACGTTCCTCACTAAAAACCATTAAAAGGCCTTTGATCAGTTATTAGTTGATTTAGTGCTTTTATACCCTGAACAGGGTATACTAAGTTTGTCACGAAGTTTGTAACACCCAGAAGAAATCGTCAGAGACCCTATAAAGTATATATATAAATGATCAGTATGTCGAGCTGAGTTGATTTAGCCATGTCCGTCTGTCCGTCTGTCTGTCTGTATATATACGAACTAGTCCCTCAGTTTTTAAGATATCGTTTTGAAATTTTGCAAACGTCATTCTTCTCTTCAAGAAGCTGCTCATTTGTCGGAATGGCCGATATCGGACCACTATAACATATAGCTGCCATACAAACTGGAATCAAGTTCTTGTACGGACAACTTTCACAATTGACAAGATATATTCACGAAATTTGGTTTATATTATTTTCTAAAGCAATAATGTAATCTCCGACGAAATTGTTCACATCGGTTAACTATAGCATATAGCTGCCATACAAACTGAACGGTCGGAATCAAGTTCTTGTATGGACTACTTTCACATTGACTACCTACTATGAATCGATTCCTGCTTCAATTATTTTTTTAGAGGTACAGATAGTTTCAGATATTGTGTGTGGCCGAGAGGTGTAAAACCATTACATTGGCTACGGCTTCAGCCAGTCCAGAACAATTGGACGGACATATAATACTAATATAATGATTTAATAGAAATTCTCACCGAAATAAAATAACATAAAATAATTTCAACAGAATTGCCCCACTGATCTAAAACTGGTTGGTTCTTAACGATCACTCCTTCTCTGATCATAGGTATATCGGTTTCAGTCTAGTCGGAGAATGTCCGCCTAGAAATTCTTTTAGAAATTCTAGGAATGCAAACTGGGAAATGTACCGCAAGATGCTCCGACAAACTCTCTCACGAGTGCCGGAGGTGGCCTCGTTTTGGAAAACACCACCTCATTCAAAAGCTTCTGCGAAAAAATGGAAGGCTGTCATAAGTGTTCGAGCGTATCTTCGCAAAGAACTCGGTCTCCGTGTGTTATCTTAAGTACGCAAATGGGCCCTAAGCAGTGAAAATGCACTTCGGCTCTTCCGTGATGCTCACTTCCCACACAATACGTCCTCTGGGGGGATATCTCTAGGAGTGCTGCAAAAGAATTGCACAGTCGGCCTTCTGGATAAACGACACTTGACTTGTGCAAATCGTTCAAGCCTTTCAAGTCCTCGGGACAGGATGGCATCATACCAGCGCAGCCGTAGTAGGCTGTTAAGGTGTCATGCAGCTGGTTGGTACTTATCTATGGGAACTGCATAAGACTTTGGTACATTCCGGAGCCTGGAGACGAGTCAGAGTTACGTTCATCCCAAAGGCTGTTATTGGCGCCCTCGTTACACCGAAGGACTTCAGGCCCATTAACCTCTCCTCCTTCTTACAAAAAACTCTGGAGTAGCTGATGAACTGATACGTAAGGAGATTCGTTCCAAGGAACCATCTATCAGGAGCGCAACATTCTTATTGTAAAGGTAGGTTAGTGGGTGCTGCTCTGCATACCATCATAACGTTGGGTCCTACCTTGATATTGAGAGAGCTTTTAATAAGGTCCTGCCAGAACTAGACGTAGCTCCTCTGGACGCTCTTGGAGTTGAATCAAACCTCAAACACCTAATTTTCAGTGTTTTGTGCTACAGAATGATTGTAACGGAGTGGGGGCAATCCACGTGCTTCGTAAAATGTTAGTGAGGGAACACCAAAAGATGAAAATCTCTCTCCTCTTCTTTGGAACCTGGTGGTTAACGACTTGCTTAAATAATTTGTATTGGCTAATAAACGTTTGCTAATTTCTAAGTTCGAACACAGGAGTTCTTCTTTTCTATGGCTTCTCAAAGGAATACATATAACAGTCCTCGTGCAATCTTTCGGGATCAGCCATCTAACCTAACCTAAACTTTATATGAGTTCCATCTTGACTAATCTTGACTTTACCAGACGTTTTTACGTTCGTTTTATCGCCTGGTTTTGACCTTGGTGCAACTTTCGTCTTAAACACTCAGCTTTTGGTATTGCAATGGTGTTTTGTAGTTAACTGGGAGACTATTCAAATATAATATTATGTATATGTCTCTACATCATTTCGTTGTTTTGGAGTGAAGCATCTCGTGTTTCAGATACAGTAGAAAAATCAATTCTACAAAATTATTCAGTATTTTTATAAGCACCTAAAATATCAAAGTCCATCAAACACCACCTCTGTGATGTGGGTAAGGTCCGTTTTTTTGAAGCTCCGCAGTAGTTAAGCCTTAAAACATTTAAAAAGTTAGTTGCCAATTTGCACTTGTCTCATCTAAAGATCATATTTTACTAACTCCGAATTCTGTAGTTCTAATTTTGTTTATATTGTTACAATACCCTAGCTCATAGTGCATGAATATTAATTCCACTTCCACTTATTTATGTCAACTCAGATTATTATTTTGTGGTTTATAAATTTACAAACAGAAGTTGCGACATCAGAATGCAACGAAAGCGTCTACAAAACGGAAAAAAATAAGTCTACCGACATAAAAGCGGGCAAGCATTAAAGCGATACACTTTATACTGGAAGAGTTGTGAGTCATTGATGAAATATGAATAAGTGTTTGGAGAGACTTACAGTCTACTTCAGCAGCGAACTTTTTAACTTTATTTAAACGAAGTCAAAGGAGGCTCTTCCAACAACGGTTGATGTATTTAATTGTAAATTGTTTTGTTTCATGTGTACGTTTCTCTCGTCTATTCGCTTTTGTTTCCAACAAGCATTTCATTGTTTCGCTTGAAAGTGCTTTTGTTAATATTTTCTTGCGTTGTTGAACTCTAATACCACGCCGCTGCTATTATCGAAGAACTCTTTAAATAAATGACAAAGTGGGGAGCGCCAACGAAGCTACGCGTGGAAGGAAGGAAGAAGTATACTTAATGAATCTGGCGGGAGAACTCACCAATTGTTGTCTGGAACAATAAAAATAGTATTGAAGTGAAGGAGGAAGAATGGAAACTGTCCTATAATTTGTGCACGGGCTTCGAACTGCCGATGCCGAGTAATAAAACTAATTGTTCAGAATGGGTAAAAATATGTCGTAAATTTATATTTCTATGAATAGTTCTGAACTTTGCTGAGATTTTAACCTTCCATATCTTGCAACTTACCGGAATACGTTGAAAAGATATCCTGAGACTTTACGGTGTCGGTTACCTTCGAGTAGTGATTGGATATGCGCTCAGTAACTATATACGGTTTGAGTTCGATCCCTGGTCAAACAAACCTTAAATACAACCTTTATGTTTCGAATATCAGCCGACCTTTGAAAGGCAATGGAAGCTATTCTACAAAAAATTAAAAAAATTACTTTGATATTATTCATTCCCTTAAGAAATCCTTTAACCGCATCGAACCTTTTGATTGCGCAACAATCTTAAAAAAAATTACTCAACTACGGGATTACAGTATCTCAATCTAGTAAGTCAAACAAAACGGGACTTAATGCCTTAAGCGCAACTTAAGCACAATTCTCTTGCTTTCATTCCGAGCTTTTAACGTGCACTATCCAAACATTTACTCTGTGCGAACAGGCAAGCGAAAACAATGGAGCCGCGACTGGCGCGTGGGTAGGTGCAAGACGACTGTAAATTATGACCGGATAATATGAATTCTCAAATCGCTGACTACATTGTCATGACATTAAAATTACTTGGCTGGGCACAACCGCAAATAACTTTCAACTCATCATTTTGTCGCGTGTGCCAAAGAGTAGTTATACGCGCATATAAATTTACGGCTTTCAGCCATTGTTTTGGTGGCCGCTGTTGCCGTTAGAAAATGAACATTTCTTCATTAAAGGAAATCGTAAATAATTTCATATCGCTCGCTGAAAATTACTAAGCTTTCTGAACAAAACGCAAATATAATGGTCATAAAATAGGATGACAAATGTCGCGGCCGGCGGCTGAGAACGCAATGACCCCTGTTATTGTTTCAGTCTAAATGGACCAATAAATAAAATATGCCACGTAAAATATGGATTTCTAAATCTGCGATGTAAGTTTTGAAAATAAACGCATAAGCAAACTTGTGCCCCTCTACTTGTATGTACTGTCTATAGAGGCACTGCCTGCGTAAAGGAGTCAGAGATACATACTTATATTGCTATAAATCGCCGCCGCAGACGGGTATGGAGTGGGGAGTGTAGCGCAAGGCAAATTGTGCACGCAATCGATTTTTGAAAAGCGATTTCAATGATTAATGATGCTGCACAAGATTTCAAACACAAATCTTGCCAAGTTAAAACCAAAAAAAAAAAAGTAAAACTGCGCTGATTAGAAAAATTGCGCTCAAGCAAACGGATTTCTCTACGCTTCGGACTGAAACCTATACACACACACAAACTGTTGCATGCATACTACTGATTTGGCGTTGTTGTAATTTAGTGGCGCTTCGTGCAGCAGGACTGTCGATGCACCGTGGCCATTGGCTTCACGCTGCCACACAAACGCAAGAGCACTTCCACTAAAAGTTTGCCAGCACGCTCAGCAATTGAGTGAAATGATGAAATCATGCTTCAAAATAAATTGATGAACGAATTGTCGTCTTGCATTCGGGAGTAGTCAAGTGAACAAATTGCAGCAGTGTTGCAGCGCCAACAAAGCTCCACTCGCCGTTGATGTCTTGCATCCAGCGCACGGAAGTTCATGCGTTTCATTATGCACTGACGCAGCGCTAGCGACAGCTGCGAAAGTAAGCGTGTTCTCCGAAAGCGATGCAGACAAAATATGAAGCCACTGACGGGTGCAGCGCTAAAAAATTGGGTGTGAATATGTGTACTAACTAAAGCAGTACAGTCCCCAGTGACGCTTGATTTTTCTTTGCTAAAAAATACCCTTGGCAATTATTCTAGCAACTTTTCGCGACTGCAAAAACTAGCTCTAGTCGCTGAAAAATAAGTAAAATTTATTAAAAGCATTTGATGAGTTTTAATCAATAGGTTAGTGAAAGTTTACAAGATTGATTACATCTATTGAAATTAATTGAATTAGCAATGTCAAGTGAACAAGTTCGAAGAAAGAAATTAAACAGAATTAAACGAACAAATAACCAGATTGGCGTTATTTGAATCTAAGGCGAATGTTTGAATACCAGGATTAAGTTATGTTTACATTTCTAAGTAAAATATTTAATGTGTAATCATTTTATTGAAATAAGTAAGGTCAGAATAACCTTCACAAAAAAACAAGTTTCCATACAATATGCCAGCTATATAATATAGCTGTCCGATCTGCAAAATTTCTTGAAATATTGTAGAGTTGCTATGAGTAATAATCCAAGTGAAATTTGGTGAAGATATATTGTAAAATAAAAAATGTGTTCATATAAGAACTTAATTTTGATCAATTAGTTTGGCAGATATATGTTTTAGTAGTCCGATATAGGAGGTTCCGACAAATACGTGCAGTTTCTTGATGAGAAAAGGATGTTTGAAAGATTTTAGATCGATATTTCAGAAATTTAAGGACAATTTCGCTATATTTTATAGAGTCTCCGACTTCCTTTTGGGAAACTTGAACTGTGTTTGTGGAAAACTTAAATTCTGTTCGGAGTATAATGATGCCGAAACCTTGAATGAATTATCTACATCAAAACACATTAGTTTTCAAAAAGAATGCCCTCTTAATTTTTGAAAATTTCTCACAGTTCAAAATATATTTTCGGTAAAAGACAGTCATAGCTGCTAAGTTCCACATATTCGGTATCTGGCGGCGTCAAAAGTTATAATCCGATTTCGACTCTTTTTGGGCGTAAAATCACCCAACTTAAATACCTACACTTTGTAGGTGAAGTTTTATTCCGATAATATTATTGGCTCCCCATTTATATGCTACAATGAGGTCTGAAATTTGAAATTATGATTTATGGAAAGAAGGCGTGATTGTGACAAAAGGATATACATAAATATTTGTACAATGTTACGCGCCAATTTTGTTGAAATTGGTAGAGTACTTCTTGAGATATGCGATTTCAACCTAAAAGTGGACCTTACCACGCTCATTGTTTTTACGTTAGATCTCTTGGAACGGACCTATTATACTGGTATTCTTCTTGATTGGCGTGGACACCGCTTTACGCGATTATAGCCGTTAACAACAGCGCGCCAGTCGTTTCGCTACGTGGCGCCAATTGGATATTCCAAGCGTAGCCTGGTCCTTCTCCACCTGGTCCTTCCAACAGAGTGGAGGTCTTCCTCTTCCTCTGCTTCCCCGGCGGGTAATACTTTCAAAGCAGGAGTGTTTTCGTCTATTCGGACAACATGACCTAGCCAGCGTAGCCGCTGTATTTTAATTCGCTGAACTATGTCAATGCCATCGTCTGCACCCTGGGGAGGAGGGGTGATGGGATTAAAAGTTTGGCTTTTTTTGTCGAGGGACTTTCCAATTGCCCACTCAGTCCGAAGTAGACCTGTTGGCAAGAGTTTCCAAAATTTTCTACAACTTCAAAAATGTCCAGTGACGTGACGCCAAGCCCCGAGTGCGACGACGTTTGTTTTTTAAAAAGGAGATATTTCTTTTTTTTATTTTCGGGTTCCCCTTTTCCCCCTGGGGAAACGAAGAACCGCGGGGGGAGGAATCTATCAAATTTTATGGATCGCCCAGCTCACCCTCTAAAAAATTGTACCCGCTCTTTAAGTTCTAGCTGAATTTCTTTTCCCGCAGCAGATTGAAGTACGCACTAAGGAGTCACCCTGTTCGCCTGTTTGGGCCCCAAGGCTCGGGGAGGGCCTTTTTGATTAGGGCCCGGTGTTGCTCAATCATCTTCAACCCCATTTGTTTTTGGGGGTTAAAAATTTAGACATCGCGGCATAGAGGCG